>NW_028277053.1:19438647-19591376 GCF_059951505.1 Python bivittatus
GGGCGCTTCATACCGCGCCCGTGCAAGGAGCGAAAGGTCTTGCGGGACTCCACAGGCCAGAGGTGGGCTGCTAGCACATCCTCGGGAAGAGAAAGGAACCCTTCTGTGGCTCCAGGACCACCCCAACCCCCAGCTGCTTCTCCACTGTGTCCTTGGCTCTTTCCAACCTCTCCTGCTGAGAAGGGGCCACACCAGCCTCGGCTGGTCCCCATCCTTCGAAAGAAGCCAGGCAGAGGGGCAAAAACCTCTCCCGACAATTTGTGCAACCAAAGATGCGACTCCCACCGAATGGTTTGGGCTGGCAGATTCCTCTTCGGTGGCCTAAAACTAACTCTGCCTGGTGCGACGCAGAGCGGCCAATTTAACTGGGGAGAAAGGTGTCGCGGAGTGGTCAAAACTTTACAAAACCAAGGCAGACTTCCGTGCTTTTTGGCAGGGGCTTTTTCAGTGAGAATCTGTCCCTGTCTGCACGGCACCTCCCCGGCACTTCCCAGGCGGTTCATCTTTGCGAGAACTGCCCTGGATTCTTTCAGCTTGGTCTGCAGTTGCGGTTGTTCGGCTTCTTGTAAACAAGGCGACTTCCTGTCTCAGGGTTTCCACTGCTGAATCAGGACGAAGCACGGCATTTTCTGCAGGCACGACCTGTAGATGCATTCAAGCTGGGCTTCTGCCTTGTGCTCTTGGGGCCATATTGCATTTGGAACTGGAGAAACAGGGAGAGCAACTTCCAAGGCTGTCCTAAATGCCAGCCAGCCCCTCCTGTTCTCCTGTGCCGTTCTCCAAGGGGAACAGGGAGGGACCCACTTCCCCAGACTTGGCATCTTCCGTAGGAGAAACACTGGATTGATTTCCTAAACCAGGTGCCCTCTGGATTATTTTGGTCCACAGCTCCTGGAATATCAAGCCACTGTCCATGTTAACCAGGGATTATCGGTGCTAAGATGCTCTTTTTTTTATCAACATCCTAATATGAATTCCCGATGGCTTATTATTCAGCTCCTCAGCAGGTGAGAGCGCCAAGACAAATGTAGCTGAACTCGGAAAATCTAAGCAGGATTGGCCCTGGTTAGAATTTGGATGGGAGACTACCTGGAAATAGCAGGGCTGAGAAGGCAAGAAACAGAAGGCAACAATGGCAACCTACTTTTGTGCTGTTGCCAGGAAAACAGCACAGAATCTCCCTGAAGCCGCCAGGACCTGACTCAGAGGAGGTTTTATCTGTATCTACCTACACACACAATTCTCTCATGAAATTATAATTCTTTTAGATAAATGCTATGAAAGGAGGACTGTCTTGTAGATTATAAGCCTTGGGCTAAAACTAGGCCATTTCTGGTACAAGGGTCACTAGGCAACCTTGACCAGGCCCCTCACTCCCAACCTCACACGTCCCACCTCTAGTAAGACTGATTTCACCCTGAACTTCTCCCCAAGGCACACGTGGCTTCCACCCTCTGAGGGAGCTTCAAGTACAGCACAGGGACTGGACCAAGACGACCCCAGAGAGTTGTGATAAGGAAGTGATTGTGATCATGCAGTTACCGCTGCATTTATCATCTGTCTGCAACTCAAATGTTTCACTGCTTTGCATTCTGGCAGGCCAGTTGCACTCACGGCAATCTCCATAACCAAGTCAGGCATCTAAGAGCCAAACAGCTATTTGCTCTCTGCTTGAAAAAGGGCCCTAATTTGATCACAACCCCAAAAGTCCAGGTCTTGCTTTCTGCTATTTTGATCAAGAGCCCGTCCCCTCGTCCTCATCCCCCCAGCATATCCTTTCTCTGCAGACCCCCTTTTCTTATTGCAGAGCACAAAGCCGCCTCCACGTTTCTGCTTTTGTCCATATTAGTGACCCAGTTTGCCTGCTGACTGGGAACTGGGGAACTAGTCCCTGTCAAAAACAGATTTTGTCTGCCTTGTTCTTCAGGCGTGCTTGTCCAAGGGCACTGTGTGGCCGTATTAAAATAGAACGAGTTTTCTCCAGCAGCCAGCTGTCCATGCCCTCGCCACCTGCTTGGGGGCTGAACAGCTCTTCGCTCCACATGGAGCATCACGCTTTCCCTGCAAGAATGGAAGCTCTCTCCTTCTAAAAGCATCCACCGTCTTAATTTAGATTTCATTCATTAAGCAAGATGTAACCATTTAAATCACCACCATCTTTCTTTTCTGGAGAAGCAGGCTCAGAGCCACAAGACAAGGGTGGTGCTGAAAGGCAAGGCTTACAGCTATTGGTTTCACAAACCGCAAGAAGAAAGAGGTAGACAGAGAGACAAGGAACATTCATATGACCTGTAATACCACAGCTTTTGTTATGGCTGTGGTGTGTTTGCTATGCACAACTCTAAGAAGTGACGGAACGGCACTTTCTCCTAGGGAAATGCAAAAGAGCTCTCAGTAGCTTGTGGGAAAAGGACCTGAGAGAGAGAGAGAGATCCTATTTTCTTCCTTAGAATGGGCTAATCTGAGCCCTCCAGCATGGATTCATAGATTTATGGAAGAAAACTGTTCAGAACAGGAAGTGATTCTTCCTCTGTAGGAGATTGGAAGATTTCTCTGACATTTACAACTAACCCAAATCCATTGTTCTGGAAGAACCTAGACATACAATGATTCATCTCTATGGTTTACTGAAACAAGCCCATTTCAAACCAAGATTTATCATTTTCAAACCAAGCTGGAATGCATCTTTATCCATCAAGTGAACTGCACACAACAACCAAGCAACATAGTTGAGAAACTAACAAAATGATGGAAATAGCACCATCGCTTGCCTGTCCAGGATTTCTTCCAAGACCATGGAGTACAAGGCCGACGAATCTTTACATTTTGACAATGTCTTTACGGTATTTTATCTGCCACTTTATCCCCTGCGTTTATTAGCTAATTGAGTAATTTCTCCTGGTTTAACTGTAAGCAAAATCACATTAGATTATACTTGAAATGCCTCTTCGCTTTTCCCAAAGGTAACTCTACTGATTACATCTACACATTAGCAATACTTTGGCAGCAGAATTTAGATGCAATTTTCTTGGAAAACCATTCAAAAATCCAAATCCGTTCAGAAATGGTGACGAGATTCCAGCTGTTAAGCAACTGCAGGAACCCTACGGTACCATTTCTTGGAATCTGCGGTGACAGCTACTTGGTTCTAACCATAAATTAAAAGCTCAGTTAGCATCCCCTGGGCACTGAAATCATTTGAGAGTGGGGTACCATCTCCCATGGGAATGGATTAGAAATTTCAGTGAGGGTTTCTTCCTTAAGAGGCCAGATGGGAAGCAACTAAAGAAATAAGTTTTCTACTGGCTACACAATCCTACCCACCCATCCCCAAATGTAGTTGGCGTCAGTCTTGCTCCTGTTGTCCTGGGATATTCTGCTTAGTTTACAGTCATGTGAAAAAGGAAGTACACCTGCTTTGAGTTCCATGGTTTTACGTATCAGGACATAATAAAAATCGTCTGGTCCTTAGCAATTCTCAAAAATAGGTAAATACAACCTCAGATGAAAATCCAAATCCGTTCAGAAAAGGTGACGAGATTCCAGCTGTTAAGCAACTGCAGGAACCCTATTACACCAGGTCATCCTTTATTTTACAAAAAGAAATCCAAAATGGAGAAGCCCTGTGTGAAAAACTAAGTATACCCTTACTGCTTCCATAGGTATGAAGAGGCTAAGGTGCTGCTAATCAAATGCCCTTGATCAACTGATCATCAGCAAGCGTGACTACCTCTATAAAAGCCGAAGTGTTAGGCGTTTGCTGGTCTCGAGCATCAAGGTGTGTGTTAACACAATGCCAAAGAGTAAAGACATCAGCAATGATCTTAGAGAAGCAATTGTTGCTGCCCATCAATCTGGGAAGGGTTATGAGGCCATCTCTAAACAATTGAAAGTCCATCATTCTACAGTGAGGAAGATGATTCACAAGTGGAAAACATTCAAGACAGTTGCCAGTCTTCCCAGGAGTGGACATCCCAGCAAATGCACCCCAAGGTCAGACCGTGCAATGCTCAGAGAAATTGCAAAAAATCCAAGAGTGACATCTCAGACTCTACAGGCCTCAGTTAGCATGTGAAATGTTCAAGTTCATGACAGTACAATTAGACAAAGACTGAGCAAGTATGGTTTGTTTGGAAGGGTTGCCAGGAGAAAGCCTCTTCTCTCTAAAAGGAACATGGCAGCACGGCTTAGGCGTGCAAAGTTGCACCTGAACAAATCACAAGACTTCTGGAACACCGTCCTTTGGACAGACGAGACCAAAGTGGAGATGTTTGGCCATAATGCACATTTCGCCACATTTGGCGAAAACCAAACACAGCATATCAGCACAAACATCTCATACCAACCGTCAAGCACAGTGGTGGAGGGGTGATGATTTGGGCTTGTTTGCACCCACAGGACCTGGGCACCTTGCAGTTGTTGAGTCGACCATGAACTCCTCTGTATACCAAAGGATTCTAGAGTCCAATGTGAGGCCATCTGTCCGACAGCTAAAGCTTGGCCGACATTGGGTCATGCAACAGGACAATGATCCCAAGCACACCAGCACATCGACATCAGAATGGCTGAACAAGAAAAGAATCAGGGTGTTGCAATGGCCCAGTCAAAGTCCAGAACTCCACCCGACTGAAATGCTGTGGCAGGACCCCAAGAGAGCTGTGCATAAACAAATGCCCGCAAACCTCCATGAACTGAAGCAATGTTGTAAAGAAGAGTGGGCCAAAATTCCTCCACAACGGCGTGAGAGACTGATAAAGTCATACAGAAAATGATGACTTCAAGTTATTGCTGCCAAAGGTACTTCTACAAGCTATTGAATCATAAGGTGTACTTAGTTTTTCACACGTGGCTTCTCCATTTTGGCTTTCTTTTTGTAAAATAAAGGATGACCTGGTGTAACATGTCATGTGTTGTTGTTCATCTGAGGTTGTATTTACCTACTTTTGAGAACTGCTAAGGATCAGATGATTTTTATCATGTCCTGATATGTAAAACCATAGAACTCAAAGAGGGTGGGCTTTCTTTTTCATACGACTGTATCTGTTTGCTTTGTATGGTGAGATCTTACACAGAAAAAACTTCAACTCTTTATTAGTGGTTTGTACTGTGCTTCAGATTCGAAGCAGTCTGAAATCCAAATACACTGGTTAAGTCCAAAACAAGGAATTTGAGTGGAAAATAGGTTGTTTGGAAGAGGAAGTTTCAGGCTTTCTGGACATTTCAGATGCAAAACATCTCCAAAATGATAGGACTGGTATATTCTGACTGGGCTTGAAATAACTTTCAGATTCAGAATAGGCCATATCAAAACATTTTGCATTATTATTATTATTATTGGCAACATGTCTTAGTTGCCATATTTTAACATGACCCACTCCCCCAGTTCCGGGGAGACTTCAGTTCAGACTTCAGTTCCCCTTTCCCCTCCCGCCGTCCACAGCACTGTTAACTTTGGAAGTCAGTGAAGTTGCATTTTCCCACTCTGCTGCATTTGCTGCTTTTTTTCGTTTTTTGGAGGAAAAAACCTTGAGAAAAGGGAAGAGAAAGAAGGGGCCTTGATATTTCCGTTCGCCCTTCTGAACATGCCCAGATTTTGAGAACGACACAGCTAATGGGCAAATTATGCTGAAATTAGGGAAGTCTGTGCTTCAGCTTCAATCACACAGAAGCTCTCTTGGGGATTCCAAGAGTTCCTAAACACACATCCAAAAAGCAACATGCATAACCACAAACCATGAATTATTATAGAAAAAGGGACAGTAAATGCTCCAACCATGAAACAAATATTAAAGCAAGCGGACACCGCCAGAAGATTGTGCTACACAACCCATGAAGCTGTGGAACAAACAAAAAGAGGCCAGGATCGCCAGCCATCCGTCCTGTATGGAATTTGCACCTCCCCCAAAGGCAGAGATCTGAAAAACAGCATCCCTGTTGTATTGCATGCAGCAAGACTGAACAGCAGAGCATCGTGCCTGTAGCTAATGTTACCTGAGACTTCAGCTAAAGCTAAAGCATCAGTATTTGCATGCTATTAGCAACCATGTCAAAAACAGATGTGTGTGCGTGTGCGTGTGCGCGCGCGCGTGCAAAGCAGATATAATCACCTTCTTCCTGTGCTTTACTCCATTCGTGCTTAAAAGGCGTTTAGTCTGGACCATCTCCAGGACTTTATTGCTGTTACTGCACTGCAGAGGCACTGAAGAGTTTTGTCCTTTCGATGACATAATCACCCAAAATCCCTCCGCCACAGCGAGGCTTGGGAAGAGGGAGGAGAAACAAAACGGAGCGCAGGGGCTCCCACTCCCCACGGCCAGATTCCTCTATTTGTTCCATTACGGACTCGACTCTCTGTTCCCGCGGCAGGCTACGCAACGAAACGCTCGGAGCTGCAGCCGACTCCCCTGGGCAAGACCCGCCTCTCCCCCTTCGCGTCCCCCTTGCCTTTTCCCCTCCAGGCTCCTGAAGAAGAGTTCTTGCTGCTGCTGCTGCTGCTGCTGCTGCTGCTGCTGCTGCTGCTGCTGCTGCTGCTGCTGCTGCTGCTGCTGCTGCTGCTGCTGCTGCAGTTCAGGTCTCCGAGGTCGCTCCCTTCCCTCTCTCTCTCTCTCTCTCTCTCCCTGCTGTCTGCAGTCTGCACTCAACCAAGACCATTTCCAAAAAAGCTCCTTAGTTATGATCTTCTAGTGGCAAAGAGGAGGAGGACGAGGACGAGGAGGGTCTCCAGCAACTGCATTTGGATGCAGGAGATCTGGGTTCAAAGCCCCATTTGGCCAAGAAACAGCTCAGGTGCTAAACGGCCCACTGCCCACCCTCAGCCGAACGCCTCCCAGACAGAGCTGTAGCTCAGGCAGCGATGGGTGCTAAAGCACTGGTAGGAACTCCAGCAGATATTGCCATCAGCTGGTGTGCAGGCCCTTTGGAGTCCCCCTCTGACAGGCGTTCAGTCCTGTTCATGGTGTCTTCATGAGTGGCATCACGGCGGACACTCAGACTGGCGATGCCAATTTCAGGCCCCAAAGGAGAAGCTGGCACATGACTGAGCTTCCTTCTTTCTACTGTAGATACCAACATTCAAAACGGCTATCTTGGAGCTTTTTAAGCATGCTTAATACAGTCCCTGGTCTAGACAACTCAGCAAGGCCTGGGAAAGTCCAACAAGTCCGGTACAATGTAATGGCGAAGGGGCTGGGCTTAGACTGGGGATGCCCAAATTCAAGTCCACCCACAGCCATGGAGGCTCCACTTGCCCCGTCTCGGGCCAACCTCCATCGCGTGGGGATGAAATGAAGGGAGATCCTCATGTAAGGCGCCTTGGGCTTCTGAGAAAAGGAGGAATAAACGCAATAAGAGAAAGAGCATTTCCTAACAATCAAAGCACTCCAGAGGTGTTGGATCTCAACTCCCATAATCCCCAGCCAGCACGGTCAGTGTGAGAGAAGTCCACCTAATCACTTCCCACATCTGGCATGACACGGAGCTCCACATTACCACAGCCAGCACCGCTTTCCTTAAATTTCCCAGAGCGGTATGAAAGATGCTTCTGCTCTGTTTTGCGACCTGTCCTGTCCTGGTGAGCTCGGCCACTCCTGCAGGAAACCCAGTTTTTATTTATGATCAGCTTAACATCTCCCCATCAGCACTTTCATGAATCGCGTTAGTTTTTGTTCTTCTATTTGTCAAACACAAAAGGGAAATAATGTTTACTGGTCCTGAAATTTTTATCTTACCTCGCTATCAGAATGTTCAAGTCAGCCAAGAAAACCAGCGTGCGAGATCTGATCTCCGAATGTCTCCCCCACTACCACATTCACGCTGCTCTACCCTTGTCCATTTAAAACTGTGGAAGGTTTTCCGCGTCTGATTAATTGCTGTTCTATGGACTCTTAATACTGACCATGTTAAAGTGTCTGCACACCTATTGTGAAAAGGATGATTTGACACTTGCATGACTGCATTATTCTTCTCAATATTTTTTACACGTTCCAGTAGGTGAGGGCTTTGTATCCTGAGTGGTGGTTCAGAAACCAGCTAATAAGCTCCTGAAATAGAAGACAAAGCACCCCAATCTCCTTTTCTTTGTCGCAGTTCCACGTTTGGGGAACGGGCAACATCCGGACGACCGTTTTTCCACCCACAAAGACCCTCAGGTTCACTGAAATTACGAACTTCCTCACAACGTTCCACGAAAGTGGCCAACTTCACTGGGGAAAAGCAGGAGTCCGGGAGCACCTTCTGCGACCAGCCAATCGTGTCAAAAGGCATAAGCCGCCGATACCTTTTAACAGAATTTGCTGGCCGGCAAAAGCGCTCTCAGCCCCTCTTGATTTCTGGCTGCCAGAGACTCACACGGGACTCCTCCCGGGTCTCCCACTGAACTGTAGCACTCCTTCTGCGCAGGAGGTATATCAAATGCCTTCTGCCAAGGGGTTATGTTAACAGCTCTGAATGTGAGCCGTTAATAAAAATCTCTTACATACTTAAGACTACAGTAATTCCCAATTGGCTTTGCTGAAAGGAATTATTAAAGAGATACCATTAACAGCACTGGATAAGGAAGGATAAAAATGCACTTAATAAGGATCCATGGATAAGTGTGGCCGTGTATTGTTTCTTACTGAGTAATACATCAGGGGCTGCATGGAATGCGTGGGGCACCAGATGGAGGAAATGCCATCTACTCCTGCGCTGTTTCATTTCAGCGACGGAAGGTTTGACGGATTCTCTTCATAACGGACTTGAAAATTCTCCGTTAAGAGTCCCCCTGATTCAATACTTCTTGCATCTGGAGGGAGCCCTTTCAAACATGGATCCTGACACTTTCAATCATATAGTCCGGCAAGAACTACACCCTGCTCACTTAAGGCGAACCATGGGCAGAGATTTCAAGGAGGGACACCCAGGGGCAGAAAGTACTGCACTACTCAGCCTCCTCATTAGCTTGGAAAATGCCCACTTTTCATGACGCATTTCTCTATATCCCTTCAGATTCATGTTTAAAGGGAATGAATCTACAGGTTTCCACAGGCACAATCAGTGGAACCGCCAACCCCAAATGCAGAGGAACTAAATTACCACCTTCAGAATTCCTCTGATGCTTCAATCACCCTGTCGTTCTGGACTGTCCATGATGTCTGGGAATTGGAGGCAGCGGTTTATGGTGGCTCCTACCTAGCTGGGCGGGGTGAGAGGTCAAATCCTTGGATGCTCTTTTAGGGTGTGCTACAGGGCTCAGTACGCTCCCCTTGTCAGCCCTATCAGATAGACCAGACTAAGAAGGAGACACTGTGCACAGCTAAAGCTACTTTTATTAGAATAGTTATAGTAACAGCATCTTGCAAATCTGAATGTACTATCTTTCCTCCCTCTTTAATCTTTGTGAGAATTATGGTGGGGGAGCGGGTCTGAGGCATTTTCACAAACTACTTTCTTGGCCTGAGCTCAGTATCTGATCCTTGCTAGGTAGCAGATCTTCCCTCTGTCCTTCAAGGTGATCCTCTTTATTCACTACCCCCCAAACTTGTTTAACATTGGTATGAAGTCACTGGAAGAGATCACCCATCAGTTCAGGGTGAGCAAACGTTAATATGCTGATGATACCCAGCTGTACATCAAACTAAGTGACCCAAATGGCAGGTCTGGGAGACATCCTGACCTGGTGCCTAGATACAGTCACATTCTGGATGGGGAGAAACAAGCTTAGAGTCAACACAAGCAAGATGGAGTGGCTGTTAATTCAGAAGCCTACTGATGCCAGCATTACACCATCTTTGATTCTCAATGCAACTGTCCTCCCCAGAGACAGGAGGCTCAACATCTGGGGGTCCTCTTGGATTCACAGCTCCTGCCAAAGGAGTACGTGGAGGACATGGCTAGATAGGTCTTTGCTCAGCTTCTGCTAGTGTGCCACTGCTGCCTGACCTGGAAGGAGTCATTCATATGTTGTCAGCTCTTGTTTAGACTACTATAATTCATTCTACATAGAGCTGTCCTTGAGGACCACCTGGAAATTCAGTGGGTTCAAAATCTAGCAGCCTGCGTGCTTATTGGTCAGTCTTGATTCTGCCATAGTACAGTGCTTCAGCAGGATCTACACTGGCTACCACTCCACTTCCAAGTTTAATTCAAGGAGACGGTCCTGGGACCTGGGTATTGAAGAGACCACTTTCCCCTGATCAAATCCGCCTCTCCATTCTGGACAGTCGGAGAATACCTGCTCAGGGTCCCCACCTACCAGGAAGAGTAACAGGAGGGAGATTAAAGGCAGGTGCTATCTGTAGGGTTTGCCATCTATGCAACAGCCTGCACCCCAGGTGAGAACGGCCCCCATTCTCATAGTTTTCCAGAATACTGTAAAGAACTAGGTTTTCTGGAAGCCTTTCAGGATTGAGTCCTGAGCCATCAAACGTAAGTTTTAGTTTTTGTGACAGCTACATACTGTTTAAATTGTCTGTTTCCGTATTATTTTATTATACGTGTTGTAAACCATCTAGAATCCAGTTGGATTGAGGCAGAGAAAAAATTCATAAATAAAGGAATACATTCCTAATTCATATGCCCCTCCTTTGCTAGCTGAGAATTACAGAGGCAACGCTATCTGGAAAGGCACATTCAAATATTGGGGCATTTTTGGAGCATCTACAGGCAAAACCCCTGGACGCTGTTTCATAGCAGTCAAAGGCAGTTCTTGCCTATCAAGCCTTGGAGATATACAGAATTAGCATCACAACATTCCCATCTTCATGTTCTGAACATGCTTTACCAAACAGCTGGGATTCCATTGAACTGATGCACCTCGTGTCAATACACTGCAGCCCTGTGTTTCCCAAGCAACCAAATCAGTGATTCCACGTTCAAATTAAGCCAGATCTCCTTAATGCCATAGTAAAAAATAAATGAATAACGTGCTTGGCTTTGCAACAAAATTCACAATTGAAAAACCGCAATCCTTACTCCCTTCCCTGAGACTGACATTCAAGGACGCACTAGACACAATTTGATCGCAATACAAAAGAAGAAACTTGTATAAAAACTATGCAAAGAGTACCAGCCAGATAACCTTCGCTATTAAAGCTTGCGGATACCAACGTGGCAGGCGGGGAAGCCACAAGACACCCACATTTAGGAAAGGTGGCCTGGGAGCCCAACGTTTAGGGCTTTTTAAAGAAGAAGGAAATCCTTGCTCGTTCACGAAATCTTATCAGATTTCAGTGTTCCACCACCAAACCTTGCAGGAGTTTAGCGTTCTTGTCCCAAATCCATGAGGTTTTGGCAGTCCTTAAGGGACCCGTTTTAATTTGGGAGAGAGGGACCTGTGCGGTCACACAAACTCCAGTCTCTGCTAAATGGATCCAGAGCCTCAGAGATAAAAGCTTCCAGGCAGACCTCTAACACGCTAGAAAGGAGCAGCAGATATCCACAGACCAGGAGTAAAATGTTTCATAGGCTTGTTAACAGTGAACTGATTTTCAAAGCCCAACATGAGTTCCCTTCAGTAGTGATTGGATTCCACGAGGTGAACGGAAGAGGAGGCAGGAAGTCTGGCTGAGAACTACAACTGGAAAGCCAGTTGTGATAGTTTTCAACTGGCTGGATGGAAATGAGGCAAGGTATCTTTACACACATTAAAGTAAACAAACAATAAATTCTGTACATCCATAACCCCAGAAAGATGAATGCTACAAACTGTGCAAATTGAACAAAGCTCCATTTTGTCATGATTTGGGGCATTTATTCCGGAATTATGATGATCTTACATAATTGATTCTCTCTTGAGGAGAAAGAAATATCGGACCCACATCTGCAATCAAGAAACACTTTGTTCAGACACCATCTTCTGCATGAATTCTTTGTGTATTTCTAGAATCAGCCCTGCTCTTGGGCAATCTCTTCCCATTGCGCATAGGGGGACTCGTTTCTGTACCTGACGTCAGGCTAAAAGCAGCCTCCCCATTTGAAATGCAGAAGCCCCGTGGCAGTCTGTTCTCCCCCAGGCAGAAACTCTCCTCTGACTTTGCCTCCCACGCTTGGGCCTAACGCAGCCTTCCTTCTCCCACCCCAGAGTCCCAGACCAAGAAGCTAGTAGTCCACGGGCCTGTTCAGCACACAAAGAGATGGTCCTTTGAAGGCTCTGCAGCTCTCCTCATGGCAGGTGCTCTGTTGCCCCACAAAAAATGTGGGGGAGCAACAGCAAAGTGCACTCTCCTTAATTTTGTTCAGGACAGGGGCAAGGGAGAGATGACCAGTTTCTTTGTTTGCTTTCCTATTGGCCAACTAAAGGGGGAACTTTGGTGATTTCAGTATTTTAAGACCAGTGGATGCAAAGGTTGTTGGTAGTCGAAGATGAGGAAGAACAATGACCATGCGGAAAAACTTTATTATCCACATACTTTCATACCCATATAAGACTCAGAACCCAGCTTTGACTGTAACAGCAGGACACTCAGGTGCTCTGGAAGATAAATTCTAAATCAAGAAACACCTTCAGCAACCCAACGAAACGAATGTAACCAAGCTCAAGGACCAGTCACAATTGCACAAATTTAGTTATTTTTATTTATTTAAAAGAACTGTACAGCTGGCCATCTTAGAGCACCTCAAAGACCAAAATCCCAGGGCCTTAGTCATTCTACTGGGTTGCCCCAGCACCACCCACAGGCTCTCATCACTCTACCCCAGTGCCTGGAGGAAGAGCCAGGTCTTTATGTTTTTCCAGAAGGCTAAAAGGGTGGGGGCCTGCTGGATCACCAGGAGGAGGGCGTTCCACAAGGTAAGGGCATTGACTGATTGATTGATTGATCATATTTATAAGGCCAACCAACTCTACACAACACTGGTTGGCAAACAGCAATAAACACAAAATATAAAAACAATCAAGAAAAACACAACGACTAACTTGAAGGCAACAACCCACAACCAAACTCATATACGTAAAACTCCCCTAGCCCAAAGCCTGGGAGAAGAGCCAGGTCTTCACGGCTTGCTTAAAGGAGGGTGGGATAAAGGCTGTTTGAATCTCTGGTGGGATGCTGTCCTAGAACACAGGCCCTTCAAAGGAAAAAGCATGCTCCTGGGATCTTATCAGATGACATGTTTAATGGATGGGACCCAGAGCATGCCCACTCTGATGGAACAGACAGGATGGGCAGAAACCACAGGAGACACCTGGTGCCTCAAACAGCTAGGCTGTATGTCATGTAGGGCTTATGGATAACAGCCACCACCTTAAATTGCATCCAGAAACTTGCTAGCAGCCAGTGCAGTTCATGAAGCAGAAGCGTTTCATGGTTGTGCAACGGAATGCCCTCTACTGCACACGTCTCTGCATTATGGAAAACCTCCAGCTTCTGAATGGTCTTCAAGGACAGCCCCATGTAGGCTATGTTGCAATAGTCCACACACAAGGTGCCTAAGACATGAGGGAGGAGGGTCTCCCAGTCCAGAAATGAACACAACCGGCACACCAGATGGATCTGTGCAAAGGGTTACTGGCTATAGCTGCCAGCTGCTCATCAAACAGGAGCTGGGAATCCAGGAAGACCCCCAAGTTGTGCACCAGGGATAAAAGTTCCCAAAAGCCAGGTGGCCCCCACACCCATAGCCACTCAGTCATGCTAGAGTTGAACCTGAGTCTGTTCCTTCTCATCCAAATCCTTACAGCCTCCAGGTCAGGGCTGAGATATATAAGGGTATAATCTGCATACTGACAATATGATCTCATCCAGCAGCCTCATGTAGATATTAAACAAGAGAAGGGAGATTGTTGAGTCCTGTGGCACCCCACAAATCAGAAACTTCAGACTTGATATCTCCACAGCCGCTGGAACTGGCTGTGGAGAAAGGACAAAGGAGGAGAACTACTACAGAGCAGTGGCTTTCAATTTCAATTCCTGCAGGAAATCCAGAATGATACCATGATCAATAATATCAAAAACCTCTGAGAGATCAAGGATGACCAGGACTGTCGCATCGCCCCCATTCAGCTATTCCAGACACCCTCAACAAGTGTGATCAATGTCATTTCCATACTAGATCCTAGCCTGAAACCTGACTGAAAAGGGTCTACATAATTTGTTTCCTCCAGAGCCTTCTGAAACTGCAACCTAACCATCTTTTCAACAACCTTCCCCAGAAACAGGAAGTTGGAGATTGGATGAAAATTATCCAGAATCACTGGATCCAATGATGTCTGCTTGAGAAGAGGAGGTACCACTTCCTCCTTCAAGGAAGGTAGAACCATCCCCTCCTTCAAAAGTCCCTACTGCAAGGACTCAACTACATGTCACCTCCCAGAAGGCCTTCTCCAACCAGAAAGGGCATAGTTCTAACCACAAAGTGCCCGGGCTACCAGTTCTGCGGACCCTGTCCACTTTGATCAGCAACCTACTTGCATTTTAAGCGTTTTGAAGGGCGAAGGACGAAGGCAAGAAAGGCCACCTATTTAATTCAGTGCAAGGCCGGGCAGGCAGGGAAAAGAATGGAAGAACTCAGCTTGCCTTCTTTCGCAAGGGAACTTTGAGATGGGCTGAACTAACATTACCCTCCCCTCCCAGCCAGCAAGAAAAAAGACAAATTTAATTCAAAGGGTCTCCTCTAGCTTCCACCCTCTCAGTGTAGGCCAGGTCTTCTGTAAATAAATAGTGTTTGATCTGATAGGCATGGAGAAACTACAGCCATTGGGGTGTTTGGAGAACAACTCCCATCAACTGTCACTGGTCATGCTGGGTGGCCTCGCTGGAAATTGAAGTTTAAGAATACCTGGAGGTTTCCTATTTTGTTTTTCATTCTACCCTCTTCCACCTTCCTACTGCTTTCAACTGACTTCACTGAAAACCTACTTTTTAGTTCGCACCTGAGGACATATATGAAGGAAACCCAGTAAGAAACCTGGCCTTATTTATTAGTCTGTTGGTTTTCTAAGTGGTGTGTTGTAGTTATCAGCAAAGAGTTAAACCTCGTCAATGAAAGTCAACATTTCCTGATATGCTGGATTGGCATTATGAGTATTAAAGTCCAAAATATATGGCAAACACAAGGTTGGGAAAAGCGGGGCTGCAGCACCAAACCATCTACTTGTACGAATGACAGATTTAACTGCTACAGGTACATCTTAATATCAAACTGTGTGAAATCGAAGATCATACTTTTCAGTGAAAGTAATGCACGGTTTTGGTCAAGAGTAATTAAATAATGGTAATTCATGAATGAATCAAGCCTAATAGGCAGACAACTTATTTGCACAGCATCTTTGAAGGGAGTCTACAGATACGTCAAAGAACATTCCCTTCTTAGTCTCCACACCTGCCTTGCAGGACAAGATTGCTAGCTTCATGTCCTGCTATTCTTTACATGTTCTGGTCCAACACATTACAAATTGCAGAAGATGCCAAGAACTGCCACAAGCCACTGTACGTGGCAGAAAGGAATCATGCACCCGATGCTTTGGATTCATAAGGAAAAGCAACCTGCAGTAGCTACTTACTTTTTTGCTAATGATAAAGTCTCCTTCAAGTCCAGCTTGACCCCTGGAGACTCCATCCAAGTTGATTTCTTAGCTAAAATATTGAAATGTTTCTCGTTGCCTTCTTTTTAATTTTTTTAACTCTTCCCAATCTAAGTCTACAGTCCCAGTGCTCTTCCATCTGAATACTAAGTAAGTCTAATCCTGTTTTTCAAGATTAGCCAATGTTGGCCAGAGCTATCCCTTGGTGTGAATTTCCACTAATAAGCTTTCCCAGTTGCTCATAAAAAGTGCTTGGCAAACACGCCCGCAGGGCACATATTAAGAAGTTACTTTATACTGACTAGTTAACAGTGACAACATGGTTAAGGTATGATTGCCTTCATCAGCTTTCTGGAGACATAATTAACAATGATAAGTAAGAGATAAATCTTAAGTCATTGGCTGGTCCTGTCTTTGAGAAGGAGCAAGGTTATCATTATACCAGCAGCAAAAGAGAAGACTGTTAGGAAGAGAAAAAGAGAAGAAAGAGAGGAAGGAAGGAAGGAAGGAAGGAAGGAAGGAAGGAAGGAAGGAAGGAAGGAAGGAAGGAAGGAAGGAAGGAAGGAAGGAAGGAAGGAAGGAAGGAAGGAAGGAAGCAGAAGGATAGAAAAATTTAATGGGAAATGAGTTTTCAGATTTATGCACAAGGGCTCTCAGCAGTATTTTATGTGAGCAATGCTCCAGACAATCCAAGGAAAGATCAATTTCCCTAACTCCGGGTTGAAAAGATATTTACAGTTCTGATGATTTATGCTTCCTTCAGGAACTGAGTACGGGCTATTATGAGGATGAGGGGCACAGCTGACACCATCTACTTCCCCCAAGCAAACTCCCAAGCTTTGCCCAGGCATAATTGCCTCTTAAAAATACACAGGATCTACATTTATATCCAGTTTCCTAACTAAATATAGCCAAGTGCTCAGCCACCTTTCGCAGCCCTCCCAGCACCCTCCTGACTGGGGGAGACCGGGGGCCTGTTCGTGCCCTCAGTCCTTTCTGCAACCACACCAGGGGGCACTCAAAGCTCCTCTGCCTCTCCCATGGGGCTGCTCCAGAAAATCCTGTGTTTTCACCCTGAAAAGGAAAGTCACAAGAAACAGCTAAGCCAGAAGGCTGTGGTGTGTCTCTTACGGAAACCAGGACAATAATTTCAGCAGATTTTGCCTTGGGCACAAAAGGCTCCAGGCAGTTACCTGCAACCTTTTCTGCCCTTTCGATTTCAGTTCCCATCCCTCTCAGACATTAAAGGCAACAGCAAAGGATTATGGGAGTGTAATGCAAAACATCTGGAAAGTCCCAGTGTTAAATGTTTTATACTCGTTAGAAAGAGGATGCTGGATGGAGTTATAAAAGTTGTTAGGCACACCCACCCGAGACAGACCGACACTGTCACAATAATCTATGCTACATTTCCAGAAAATGTGTATATAATGAAAAGTCATTCCCTTTTTCTCAACATTTTTGTAACCCTGTCTACCTTGGGCTTCATCCAAGTCTCTCCACAAGTCCCTCTGTAGCTGTTTCAGCCACAGAGGAGACGTCCTTAGGATGAATCACAAACAAGACCCGTGGAGGCAGTCCTATCCCGCCCCCCACCAAAGGAAAAACTTGGGGAGCTCAGCCCCTTTCCCAGGACGAAGGATGACTCACTTGAAGGAGGTCCCCAGCCCTGCAAAGAGTCAGGGGAGCTTCTCCCAACAAGGAGAACAGCCTTCCAGCATTTGCTGCCTACTGCATTCGTGTCACAGCCCGCGGGTAGTTCTTTTGGCGCTTGGGAATTACTGCACTCTGTAGCTTTCCACAGATCCTCCCATCACCCATGAAACGCCATTACATAAACAAGCACTAACTCAGGAGAGTATCTTGAGATCCTGAGTTACAGTAGGGCTTCTCACAGCAACTGCAATGTATTTCCACTAGAAATGTTCCAGTCCTGGATTCCAAAGTCCTATATATTGACACATCAGAACATGCAAATATGTACAGTACACACAAATCACAGCAAATGTAAATTCACGCTCTGAAAGACAGTTCTGTGTACAGACCCAAGAATTATGTACTAGGAGGAAAATGTCACGTAAGAAAGGAGAAGGTATTAACCTACAGGAGAAAATAAAACATGCAATGCACATATTGATTTTTAAATAAACTTGTATGACTACTTTCTCATATAAGCAGTTATTATTTTAAAATTAATAACTGAAGGTGCCCTTCCATATGTTTTACTGTTTTGGAAATTATTGTCTGAGGCAATAATTCACCCACTGGGTGCCCTCCAGATGTGCAGCAAAGTCAGTTATGAGCCAATGTGACCTTCAGCAGGTTGTGGAAATCTTTGTGAAGTCCATAAAGTAAGTAAATAGCATAAGCAACATTTCAGGAGGCTCTAAATGAGATCTAGACACAGCCTGAGGAAATTAACTGTACACAGCCTTTCCCAGTTGGGTGCACTCAAGGAAGTTTGCAACTGCAGTTCCCCTTAACTTCCGGCTCCTCACCAGAAATACCGGCTTAGAATTCTAGGTCCCGCAGTCCCAACACAATGTGAGAGTACCAGTCAAGGTCCTCATCAGGGTCAACAACTGGTAAATCAAGGGGTTTGCTCTGTGTGACCAAGTCATATTTTTTAGCCAGGTATTGGAACAATATTTTATTGAAGCTGCAGTCTAGTGTCCTGCTTTGATTAAATATTTTGTTCTATGTCTCTTAGACAAGTTTGCTCAAACTGAGGCACCATTTTGTGAAAATTGTATAGGACATCCTGGAGCGTACATGGGACATGCTGACGTTGGGTTATGTTTTCTCTTAGGGAACCAATCATGTCTGGTGACTTCATGGATGCCTCCATGTGGTTTTCTGGGCAACAATACCAAAGTACCTTCTTCTGGGATATTGTTTTCAACCTCCTGGTTTATCTATTTATTTATTAAATTTATATGCCACCCATCTCCCCCAGAGGGTGACTCTGGGTGGCTCACAATTAAAATCAAACAATAAAAACAGTAAAAATAAATATCCATATTAAATTACCTAAAAAATAATACGACATACTATATATACTAAACTACAAATACTATATTGTAGTTCAGTCTACAACTCTGGTGTCTCACCTAACTACAAACCAGATCCAGCCCTACTCAGCTTTATCAATTAGGTCAACTAAGCTACATAACTGTCACCATTTGGGGAATGACTTAGCTCTTTAAATAAAGTTCCAGAATTCCATTCTCTGTCCTTTGACCTAACATACCAATTTAATGGTTTTAATTTAAATAATACCATTTCTCATTAAATGGCACAACCCCTTTGGACCCAGATCAGGACTTTTTGGGCAAGAACTTTTGCGTGTAATGTTCTTTTCGCAACTACAGCCGCAAAACCAGGAAATACCTGGAAATGAGCATTTTAATAATCCCAACATTCAAAGGCAAGCAAGAACCCCGTGGCACTGCAACTGGAAAGGGCACGGGCGATCATTGTCTCTGCCACCGCTAACTGATATTCTTGGAGCTGAGAAGAAACCACTGATGAGCGGCTAAATCTATCCTACTTTTACACCGTTTGTTCTGCAGAGTGCAAACTTAATCACCCTATATTCCAGAGTTTATTCTACTTTATTGATTCTATATCTTAACATTGAACGCACAAATAATTTCAACCCTTTTCTTAATTTGTGCCAGGAATGTAAGAACAATCCATTCTGTTCTACACAGAACAATGGTATTTTGTAATATTCTACAGTAAACATAGCAATCCACTTAGGAAACAACTGGAAATTCAGTTAGGCACAGGGAAAATCCACCAAATCGGAAGAGATACATCAGAGGAAATATATGCACTATAGGAAGGAATGTAAAATAGGTAAGATAACCATCAAGAAGGAATTTCAAATAGCTTTTCATTAACTTTAGAAGCAATACTGCATTTCACAGCACACACACTTTTAAAAATAAGTTTGAAATTGGTAAGTTACTTTTTCAAAAACGCCTTTACGCTACAATTCCCATTTTGGGGGGAAGTCCCAGGAATCAAAGAGTTTTTCAGACGTTTTGATACGAAATCAGTGTGCCAGCTTGGAGCTGGGCTCCAACTTCAAATCATGGTCCCTGTAAAATGTATACAGTTCATTCTTCCTGACCCTCAACATTCCCATGGAAAGAGGGTATCGTAAAGATGAATTTTCAGAAACCACAAAATCTAAGAGAGTTCCATCCTCCTGTCCCTGTCAAAATGAAGGGAGAGGATTTGCTGGCGTAGAAAGATCCAGAAGGGAAAACGTGCGCCTGGCCACCAGTGTTGAAGGTCTCCACCGAAAGGAGGAGGTGGTTCCACTACCCCGCTTGCCAATATCACTGGCAAATATTTTCTTACACTTCAGATCGTAGCAAACCAGAAAATGGACACGGGAGTCCAACATACTGAATGCTCCCCAGAACCTAATCAGAGGAAAAGTGACCTCCAGGGAAAGATGAACTATCAGATGAAGAGCATGTTATTTAAAGCAGATGAGAACGGAGGTAAGTTCTCAATGAATTCCAGCAGTCACGACCGATGCCTCTAAGCCAGCACAGACAATGCATTTTTTCATCCAGTAAAGGGCCACTGAAGCATGTGGTCTTTCTTGTCTAGAGGGCATTAAAAGCCATCTACTGTATTTTAAGAATGCTGACGTAATAATTGGGTAAAGCGCTGTCTTCATCCTTTCTAAATGTTACCAGAATTCTGGGGCAGAGCCGTGCAGAGGTCTGGATTCAAAGGGGAGAGGCGACTGGGAGCGAGAACAGGCACGCAGCTCGCAGTGCTCGGGAGCCTTAAAGCAGCTGCGGTGTGTCATGGCCTCCCTCTGCGGCGGCTGTGCAGTCACAGGGAAAGCAACATTTGCCTCACGGCGCTCCTGACACCACGTGCTTCACACCCCATCCACGCGTGCATGCTCCAAGTGCTGCACAACTGTAGGACTTCCTAGGCAGAGTCTCTCTCCGTAACTTAACCTCTTTTAAACTTCAGAAAGCACCAAGTACTCATCTAAAGGCCCTGTAACGTGATAAAAAGTTCCAGCGTCCACAAAACATGGTGTGGGGCTCTGTCTTAGGAATGCTGCAATCCGCCCACCTTCAATGGACATCAGCTTTGGATATTCTGCCACAACCAAGCCACTGTGCAGAGCGCCTACAGGCGTTCTGATCTGCAAGTCCCTGTGCACATTCTGAAGTATTTAGTACAATTCAAACACTACCCAAGCTCCAAACGTTCTTCTCAGAAGCACCTCCAAAACCTCAACTTTTCAACTCTTTTTCTAGTGCAAGAACTAAAGCGAAGAACAGCAGCAGCTGCTATCGCACCCTCGAGAAAAACCAGGTGTTTCCCAGGAAACGGCTGAATTGATATTCATGTGATAACATGGGGGAGAAGAGTCTTCAGAATCGGGTGTGAACAACTCCTGGATTCTGTTCCCATGTGCTTCATGTTCTCTGTTGGGAAACTGAGTTGAGACCAAAAAGTGCGAAGTATCACACTGGAGCCGCCTGAAGGTTACCGGTTGACTCCAGGCTACAGAGAGGGCTTTTCCTTTCCTCTCAAGCAAGACACCAGCAACCACTAATTCGTGAAAATGATAAGTAAGACCAGAGGCAAAATTGCTTTTGAGGAAATGTCCAAGAGTCTCTCCCAGGGCCTAAAACGACCTTTCTCAACCTGCGACCTGCAAGCAGGATGCCTGGTAATTCTGCGAGTTGTATCCCAAAACGTCCAGCAGGTATGAGGTCATAGCATCTGATGCCCCTCATGGACCCAGATTTCTCCTGGCAACATTTGAAGGCCAAGAATGAGAGGTAACACAGTTACCTATGAAAAAGTCCTATGAGATGAGAAGCAGTATTCACAGGGGAGGTGATGCAACCAAATTGTCCCCTACACACACACACACACACACACACACACACACAAACCATGCTCTGCAAGCTCTCTACTCTCCCAACTTTTAAAGAAAGATTTAAATTTTTAAATAAAGGCGATGATGATGATGATGATGATGATGATGATGATGATGATGATGATGATAATGGCGGCGGCAACACCACCTATTCATTTGCCTTGGTTGGGCTCCAGATTGTCTCTGACTGGCCAATACATCACAGCTCATCTCCCATGGTGACCATTGTGTAAGTGCGCCCCTTGCATGCTCTCGAACTTCCAGTAGTCCTGGTCCAAAATGGTTCCTACTTTTGGGTTACCATGCTGCCTTAACCACAATCATAGTCATGGCTTAGTTTTTACTGCCGTACCTTAACAACAATCCACCATATCATCCAGTCCAGGATCACGGTCAGCAGCCACTAGTCCTCCAGGTAAATGAGGATGCTGGAGGAATCGCAAAACACAGTTGTTTGTTCAGCAACATCTCAGCAACTCTCAGACCTTCTTTTACACCCAGCCCAAAGGGCAAAAATCTTCCACAACCTTCCGCCCTTGGATGGTGGCCCCCCTGCTTAGTTTGATAGCAAAGGAAGAATGGCCACTCCGTGAGCACAAACCGGGCTTTGGAAGTGGAGGACAACCAGCCTCTGCCAGGAGCACTTTTTCTGCTGGGTCATGTGAACCATTCCAAGCCTTTTCCATCACATCAACCAGGACCGTGGGACAAACCATTCATCCATGCACCAGGGATGGACACAAGGACTATGACCTTGTCATCCTGCTAGCCTGAAAGAAGCTTAAGAAATCATGTTTACATAAAGCTGGGACCTTCCTAGAGCATCAGCATCCTCTCTGCAGGGAGAGGCATAATGGGATTTTCCAGCTGGATCTGAATACCCAACATGTGGAAAATCAACCTGTGTCTAATAACTAGGACAGCGTGCATGCTCTCTTTCTGAAGGTTCATTTGAACATATGGGAGAGATGTCTGTATGAAATATATCGCCCTCAGAACAGGAATTTCCATTCAAGTTCTCATCATTTTCTAAGAGGTTTGGAAGGGAAAAGGCTTTCATTGGCCAGAGAATGGCACAGGAGGGGCATTCACACAGTACTAATTCTTACTCCTACTATTATAGTCCATTGCACCATTCCATTTCCCACATCATCTCACCCCGCTCTAGGAACCTGTCCTCCTCTCTTGTTTGGAAAATATCATCCCAAATTAAACATTCAGATCTTGGAGGTGGGATCTTATAAAAACAATCAGACATAAATATGTATAAGTGAATTTGCTTCATTTATTTATTTTTTGGTCTGATAAACTGGATCTGCTTGGACTAGACCATGGAGGGAAAAGGGAATCTACAAAGTGACGGTAAAGTTACTGCTCTAGAGAAATGAAAAATGGGCGTTCAGACATCTTGAGGTCGTCATGAGCTGAGCAGGAAATAGAAAGACAGGTCTATTTCATTAGAGCAACTAGAGTAGTTTCTCGAGAGAGGAAGGAGGTTCTGCCCATCTCAGCCACCTTCCATCTATCCTCTCCCACTAATCCTCTCCCAGCCAAGACTTGTATGGTAAGAAAAGCAACCAGTTGCTGGTTTAAGAGTCTCCCTTCCATTCCCACCAGAAGCTTCTCCCACACCTCTTTCAAGATCAAAGCAACTCTAGTTGCCAAAACTTTCAACAAGGTTGGGTTAATTATGTTCACTAAAACAATCCCTTTGCCATTACAATTTCTCAAGCCTTCCTCCCGCCTTATTTCTCACCACCACCTGCTCTTTTCACAGTCATAAGGACTCTCTCTCAGATCAGTACATAGGAAACAAGGTCTACATACAGCACTGAAACTGAGAACAAAACGGTGGTTTCAAAACTAACCAAAATTCAGATTTGCATTAAGATGTCTTTCCGTGCTAGAGAAAGGAAATGTCTCCGTGTTAAGAACACCAGCTGATGCACCATCATAAAGGGGCACTTCTTCAAAGATAAGGGAAGCCACCTGACAGAGTTTACTCCGGCAACGTGCAGTGGCTTAGTGTTCCTTAATTCTACAGTATAAGCCCTTTAGAGGAGATTTTGCCTCCTAATTGGAAAAGTGAGCATAGTTGTAGGTCTCCTTTCTACCACTCAGAGAGACTGAGCTGCCAGAAAAAGCCATGAGGTGAAAAGGTCAAGGTTTCACTGCTTTACTAACTTTAATTTTTTGACCACCCACCCGCCCTCAAGAAATGTTCTTTTCTGAGAAAAGTCATGTCGCGGGTTAGGGCCAGCGCTTTCTTTACTCCTACAGACAAGGACACACCAATGGTAGTGCTTTGCAAATTAAGAAGGTTAAGCAACAACTTAAGTTAACAAGAAACAACCTCCATCGTGCTTAAACACAAATCCCACAGTTTGCAACTTCAAAAATGTCTGCCTTGGTACGGCTGGATCTGTTTCCGCTCTTCCATCAGCTGCGCTACAGAGCAGTCAAGGCGGTTACTGGCGTACCCCCAGTGCGGGTCAAGCCGGAGACATCTGGATTCTGGCAGATGGTTGTAAAAGCTGCCAGAGTGTGCCTTGGATGGGTTCTCCCTGGGGGGACCTACCAACTCCTCCAGGTTCCAGACCAAACGGCTACTTAGAGGAGGTGTCTGTATTTTAGGTTGGCAGCAACGGGACACCGTACTATTACTTCAGCCTCAGCACCACCACCTCTTGGGGAGCTGTCTCAAGGGGACCTATTGGGGAAGTCCAGGGTGACCGGGAAGTTGCCATGAAGCCACCCTTCTTTTATTGCTGAGAGGAGGTCAGCACAGGGGAGCACAACGGTGGGTCCTTCACGCCAGTCCACACCTTCCTAGTCGTAGAGAAGGAGGAGTTTCCAAGACTCCTAAGACAGATGTGAGGCAGGGGCCAACCTCTCTACCCTTGTCCTACCTTCCCTGCTCACCAATGGCTTGCACAGTGTGCTGATACCAACATAATGTCTGTGACTTCTTTTCCTGATTTCCTAGGATGGTTCCTAGAATCACAGCCAGGGAATCGAAGTGGGAGGGTTTTGTTCCCCGGAATAAAGCATGTGGTTCTCTCTCGGGCCTGGACAGACTCCCGGGGCAAATGCCTTGATGCTCCTGCAGCCTGTTCGATGCGGACCCTCAGCTGAAGAACCGAATCGCCTGAACAAAAGGCAGTCTCTCTGCTAGCAGCCATCGCGGCTGGTTTGTAAGGAGCGAGGCATCTCTGTGCCAGTCAGAGCGCTTGCACAAAAGCAAACGCGCCCGGCTGGCACCACCCACTCGGTGCAGCCCAGGACAGCCCGTGGGGCAGGCGGCCACCCTCCCCAAGATGCCAGCTTCCAAGCCTAGCAAGCCGAGGTACGCTATGAAATGGAGCCTCTTTCCAGCACGCATTTGGCAGGTTGGCGGGGTTGAGGTTCCTCAGAAAATAGCAGGAAAAGACGCCTCCCCTCCCCTCCCCTCCCTCTTTGTCAAGGCAGGGCTGTCGGAAAACCAAATTATGCACTGGGGAAGGTGCAAGCACCAAAGAAAATACGCATCTTCTTCCGACACCCTCCTTTGCCGTGCGGCAGAAGGAGGGAATCTCAGCCCAACATCAAGAGCACTTTCCTCACGCAGAGCGAGAAGAGAGACTTTTATCTCCCCTGTAAGAAGATGCTGTGATAAAATCAATCTTTCAATACAATATCCTTTCCTCAGGAAAGGAAATTAAAGGAAAAGCTTGCACAAGGGACTTCAGGGGGTCTACAAATGAATAAATAAAATGCAGCGGAAAAGCCCGATTATTCACTTTGCATGCCAGGCCTCAATCCTCGCCTCGCCTCGCCTCGCCTACCCTCCCTCCCTCCCCCCCTTCCTTCCTTCCTTCCCTCCCTCCCCAGGTTTGGCTGCTTGTCAAGCCTTTCAGAGGAATCGCAGCAGCGGCTCCCTCCCCACCCCACCCCACCCCACCCCACCAGCTGACCTCCGCTTCTCGGCCACCAGAGGAGCCCCTTTGCCGGAAGAGCATCTCCGTCCCCCTCCTCCTCCTCCGACCGCTGCTGCGAGGTCTTTGGAATGGCACTTCCTGCCCTACTTCAAGCCAACTGTTTTCACACCGTGCAGGGCAGGGCAATTAACGGGCGAAGGGACAGCCAGGCCCTTTGCAGAGAGCTCCGGATCTGCCTCTCCCTCCCTTTCCTGCCCCGCCTCCGGCATTTGGTCCCAGGCTTTTTTCCTACCCCTACTCAACCCTCAAGGGTCTTTAGAATTTTTTTCCCAGCAAAACCTTGTGCCTAGATTAGGTATCTTCTTGTTCCTGTGGCAAATATCTATCTACAACTATTCATGGTTCCTAGGAGATGTTTGATCTACCTATTTTACATTTCTGGACACCAGTTGAGCACAACTTATGGCCTCCATGGGCCACCACTAAATTTCCAACATGCTTCCTACTACACCCATAATTCTTTCAAGGTTGCTGACAACCCATTTTAACACATAAATAAATAAATAAACAAACAAACAAACAAACAAATAAATAAATAAATAAATAAAATTGCAATATATATGTCAGCATGCCACGCAGGGGAGAAAGGAGTGAAAAGAGAGTTCAGAGAGACTAAGATAGTTCTCACAGCTGCCTCTGACACAGATAACCCCATCAAAACACTCCCACATGTTGAACCACACCCCAGCGGGGGGGGGGGGCGCCCAGGAAGAGAAAAGCAGCCCTCCTGGGGAAAGTTCTCTGTCATCCCCCTCGAATAGAGATCCCAAGAAGTAGTCTGGGACTTTCTGCAAGAGAGTGGTGTGTCCCAGCACAAGCCAGCCCTCCCCCAAACCTGCTGCCTCCAAACATCCAGTCAGCCCCTGAAAAGAGGGGCCACGTCCTCGTGGATGATCTCAGGTCCACAGGAATATTTGCCACAGCACAGAACAAACATGGCCCCTCCACTTTGCCCAGAAGTCTACAAGAACTTGAGCAGAACACTGAACGCCAAGAATGCGAATCACCCCGTTTTTCCAAAGAGAGATCTGATCCCAAGGCTCCCTTTTCAAGGAGGCCAATGCCTATCGTATGTATGGGAATTATGTAAATACTTGTCCCAAGACACGAAGTAATGCATCTTAAACCTAAGGCTGCATGAACGTCCTCCCAGATCGTTACGGAAAGCGTGACCCGCCTCCACTGTGCCCAGCGGGCAGCCCTTGCCAGGACAGAACGGGGCTGCGCTCCCCGCCATCCCACGATCCTTCCAGCGGCCCCGGGTCCCGCTCAGCCGGCCAGGAGAGCCGGCCTTCCTATCAGCCGCCGCGCCGCTTCCTCCAGAGAAGCCGCTCTGGCTGCGGCGGCGGCGGCGGCCGCCCGGGCTCTGCAGAAGCCCTCTTGCCTCGAGGAGATGCTCTGCGTGACCTGAGAGCCAATTCGAGCGGCTCAACCTCTCCGTTCCCCACCCAAGAGCAGAAAAGGAAAGTGACATCATTGTGTTTGTGCATGAGGCAGAGGGAGAAGGGCTGCTGCTGAGGCGGTGCGCTCGCTCGCTCGCTCGCTCGCTCGCTCACTCAGCCGCGGTGGGCTCTCAGATCCTAGGAAGAGCCACGGGGAGGGCGGGGGAGGGAGGGAGCAGGAAGGCTGCCTGACTTGGCCACGGATGACGACAGGATCTTCACCCTTCCTACACGCCCCCCCCCCCTTTTCCAACCAGCTCTCTACTTGGGCAGACTTGAGCCTGCCGCCTCGGGAGGACGACGTTGCTGAATATTTACCTAAACTCCATGTCTGAGAAGTGCCTCCCTTCTTCCTGCCATCTCCTTACTGACATGGGGGGGGGGGGGGGGCGGTGCGTGTGTGCGCACACAGACACCCTTTGCTTGGCTGCTCCTGTTTCATTTCAAGGCTCGGGGCTAGTCAGGAAATGGAGCTCACATACCAGGGCCATATAAAGAAGCCTT
This sequence comes from Python bivittatus, assembly GCF_059951505.1. Classification (NCBI taxonomy): domain Eukaryota; kingdom Metazoa; phylum Chordata; class Lepidosauria; order Squamata; family Pythonidae; genus Python; species Python bivittatus. The sequence continues at coordinate 19,466,002 of NW_028277053.1, forward strand.
GCAGGGAAGGGTTACCTGCCAAGATTCGGGAGAGAAGCAGAAGGGAGCGCCCTGGAAACCGGCCCCGCTGTGCCCCTGCTCGCCACATGACCCTGAAACGGGGCCAACTCGCGTCCTGGCTCTCCGCCAGTCCAAACAGCCTTTGGCGCACCGAAGGACCCACCTCGGGGCAGAAAAGCAGCGGGCGCCTCTCCGAGCCTCGCAAAGGGCTGCAAGGATGAAGGGGGGTGCGAGGGAGGGAGGGAGGGGGGACCCATTCCTGCCAGTAACAGGAGTCTGACCAAAAGGGTCCCACCCTCCAGTTCACACAGCCCAGCGGTGCTTGTCCCTCCCAACCCCGAGACCAGCTTCAGCTCGCAGCCCCGACTTCGGTTCGCGGGGGTTTTAAAGCGTGACGTTCGCTTGATTGGCACGTGTCCGCCGAGGCACCGCATGTCCCAAGCCTGCATGTAAATAAAATGCTTCAGCGGGGGGGGGGGGGGGGCGGGAAGCAAGCCGCCCCGATCTTTTTTAAGGGGCGTTTGGTGCATTTCTTCTCAACAGCCGCGGGCAAAGCCCACGACGGCGCGCTTATCCAGATTATGCATTCCCCTGGACTTACATATTTAAGAAGCCGATACCGCCAGCTCCTCAATCAGCTGATTGTCGGTAATAATTATGAAAGCGTGCACAGAGATGCAAGTTTTGTTTGCCAAGGACGTGGATGCTGCGAGAACGAGAAGAGCCCGCAAAAGCCGTACATACAAATCAAGCACGCTCTATTTAAGCTTTTGGTTAAGCGTTTGTTTCTCTGCTCTCCACTCTTCAGCAAAAAAACCCAAAAACAAAGTTCACCCGAAGTTCCTGCGCCAAGGAGCCCAGCGCTAAAAGATCCCTCTGCGGGCAAACTTCCCACCGGGGCCCGTCTCGGAGCAGCCGCGGCCCGGTCCTCGCATCACCCGCGGCTCTTCCGAACCAGCCGGAGGTTCCGGGCCGTCCCCCGCCCCCAGCCTCCGTCGGGCCGACCTCCGGCAAACTTCTCCCTTTGTCGACTCCAGCTCAGCCTCCCCCCGCCAGCGGAGAGGAGGAGGGGGAGGGGGCGGGGGCTGGCACAAGCCACTTGCACGGCGAGCGAGGGGGGCAAGTGACAGCGCCGAGTCCCGGGGGCCCGAGCGACCGCCCGCGGGCGCAAGCGGCACCGTGCAGCCCTGCACCCTTCCAAAAGGCGCCCAACGCCAACCTGCTGCCTCCGCGGAACCTGAGCGGCCACTCCGGGCGGGCGCGCCAGCGGTCTGCCCCCGGGCATCTCCCGCGCGGACCGGGAACCTGGACGCCCGCGCTGCTTTTGCTGCTGCTGCTGCTGCTGCTGCTGCTGCTGGGCGCGGAGACGCCCCCTTTCTCGCGCCCCCCGCCTCCCATCTCCGTGCCCCAGCGCGCACTGCAAGCCGGCAACGCGGCGGGACGGCCGGAGGGAGCGCCCGGGCTGGCGCCCTGGTCCCGCGGTTGCCGAACGCCGAGAAGAAGCTGCAGAGACCGACCTGATCCGCCGCCGCCGCCGCCGCCGCCGCCGCCGCCGCGCAGCCCAAGGACCCTCCGTCCCTCCAGGGTCCCTCTCCGCCCGGACTCACTTCGCCGCCGCCGCCGCCGCCACACACCCGCGCGCCCGGCGCCCGCCGCCCGCCAGACACAAACCCGCGCGCGCGTCCCCGCGCCGGGCGCCCTCCGCTCCTGCTCGCTCGCCGCCTCCCCGCCCGCCCGCGCTGGCGCGCGCTCGCTGCGGTTCTCGGGGGCGGGGCGCGGCGCGGCGGGGCGGGGCGGCGCGGCCGGCCGGCTGGCTGGCTGGCTGGCCGGCCGGGGACTGACGGGGGAGGCGCGTCACATGAGCGCTGCCGGGCACAATGCGGCGCCTCGTCCGCGGCTGCCGCCGGAGCCTTCCTGCCCGGGACGCCTCGGGACGGGACGGGACGGGACGGGACAGGGCGGCGGCGGCGGCGGCTGCGGCAGAGGCGAGGCGCGGCGCTGCCCCTCGCCTGGCCCCGGTGGGCGGGCTGCGCAGCGAGGAGGCGCCCGCCCCACAGAGCCCCCGCCCGCCCCGCCGCCCGCGCGGGCCCGCATCTCGCTCGGCCGCTCCGAGCAGCGCCCCCAGCCAATCAAGGGGCGGCCGGGGCGCAGGGCAGCCGCGCCGCCAGCCCAGCCCAGCCCAGCCCAGCCCGGCTCGGGGGTGGCGGAGCGGGGCCCGCGGACAAAGGCGCGGCCGGAGCAGCCGGCGGCGGGGAAAGCCGCGGGCCCGGGGCGCGAAGAGGAGGCTCGCGCGCGCGCAGGCTCTGCCCGGAGATCGGCGGATCCCGGCGATGCCGCGCGGCACCGAGCAGGGAGAGGCTCCTCCCCAGGCCCGGCCGCCCCGCGCGGGGCCCCGGGAAGGACGCGCCAGCTGCCGCCGGGCTCGCGCTGGGATTCCGCGGCGCTGGACCGTGCCCGGGAGGCGCTCGCGGGGCGCGCGGGGGACGCCCGGGACCAGCCTCGGCCTGCCCGGGAGGCGGAGGGGCGGGAGGGGCGAGCCTCCGGGCAAGCGCTCCGGGCGTTCACGAGCCCGGGGCAAGGCGGCCTCGTCTGCCGGCCTGCCGGGCCCCTTGGAGGGCTGCGCGGAGGAGAGGCGTTGGGTCGCGCGGGGGCATCGGGCACGTCCAGGGAGCCCGCCCTTCTTTCCGCCCCTGGTTCCACCGTCAATTTTTTCCCTTAGTATTTTTAGCGGAAATCTGTTTTTCTGTAATTTAAGGCCACTTCGCTCTGGGGCAGTACAACAAGGTTTTTTACCTTGTTCTCAAGTTTAATCCCAACCAGATATTTCTTGGGAAGGCTTCTCTGGACCTGTAGCGGGATCTTTTTTAAGGGCCGATGCCCAGGGCCGACGCTTCAGCTGGGATCTCTCCGGGGCAGAGCCGAGGGGAACGGAGTCCTCCCTGTCGTTTCAACCATGCATCCTAACCTCCGTTTGTCTTTCCAGCAGCCAGGATGACACCCTGCTGATTCACAGTCAGCTTGTCACAGCCACGTACCCTTTAACGCCTCCCGTCATCAAGCCCATGAAGAGCTTTACCTTTGCCTCTCACATTTCCTTCTCTTATTTTCAGTCCTGTAGCTTTTCAAGATCACATTGAATCCCTTTTCTGGCTTGGCGGACCAATTGGTTTTAGGCCATCCGAAAGACCCCCTCCACCGCCTCATCGAAGCCAGGGGTGGAAGGGCGGAGCAGACCCTTGGCTGCTCCCTGGAGGCTTGATGGGAAACCAGTGATGAGCGCTCCGTGAGTGGCTCTCGGGCCAACTCTAGAGCTAGCTAATGCCATGTCTTCCTCCCACTAGTGGCTTACAGTACTGTCTTCCCAAGACCTCTGGCCCCACCGACAACCTCTGCTGGTTCATCTTGATGAACTGTTGAGGGGGCCATGCTGAGATCATCAGCATGCTTCTGGAAAAGGCGAGCATTTCTGAAATTTTCAACATACATGTTCAGCCTGAACGCCCAGGAAATGTCCTCTTGAGCAGCCGTCAAAGCTTTATTTCAAGAGTTTTATTCCTACTAAGCTCACAAACCAAGCTTCTCCTAATGACCTCATCCATCCAGCCCAGACAAGGACTCAACTTTTTCTACAGCACAGACACAACAACAGTACCAACCATGCCCTAATTTCTGCCTTTCCTCCCCGCCAGGATTCAGCCTTCTTATGCTGTAACTTTACTTTCAAACATATCCTTGAAAGTAAGCCCAGGGCAGGGACTCACTGAGCCCATCGGGGGTGGGTGGAGGGTTTGAGCCTTAAAGTGCCTGCATACCCAGAGGTGGGATGGAAGTGCACATAAGTAATAAGGATACACTCAAATTTGCAGAAAGGTGTCAGGTGTCATTTCATCCCTGCTCTGCTTCTGTTCACTTAGGGCTTATGTGGAAAGCTACAGGTTGACCAGGGGTGCCTAAACTTTTGCACCATTGTAGCAATTCTAAGTAGGAAAATGTGTGTGTGTGTGTATGAGAGAGAGAGAGAATAAAAAACTAGCACATTACCAAACAAACACTTTATTTAGTGATAGAAATCTAAATTCAGGTTAAATGCCACTGAAATGAGTAAGCCCGGATGTATTGGCCAAAATATACCCCTAGAAAGAAATTTAGGGAAATTAGATTAGGAAAAGCTGGGTGAAGGACAATGAGGCCTTCTGTAACTTGAATATTAACAAATGCCTCATGGGAAAGGTTTCCCAGACTAACACCACAAAGGACTTCATCTGCAAGAAGCATTCTCTTGGGGTAGGGTATTTATGTGATCACGAGACCTCTCTCAAGTACAAGCCCCACCCAGGGCAGAGAGCAGAGAAACCCAAACAGATTTTCCAAGGGAGACTGGTATTCAGGACTGGTACAGGATGAGCAGAATCTACTCCAAGATAAACCACTCGAACGTTATCGGCATCTTACTGCCCGTTTCCTTTTATGGGCCTTGGTTGATGCACTGTATGGCGTGCCCAGCTCCCATTGTATTGACTAGTGGCTTGGTGCCTCTTCTTGACTTTTAATCACACACGTCTCTCAATTACCCCTTGGCTATACACACGGGGGCAGATGCCCCGATGATCAGATGCCTTGGAATCAAGATGCTGGGTCAAGATTCATGGGGATCCCATGATATCTTCTTGACCACTATCACTCCTGAGCCCTCTCAGTATGAAAGCCATTACATTCAATCTGGGCCCATGACGTGGAGCTACTTCCCGACCTAAGTCATGCTGAAAGTAAGACAAATGGGTGGGTCAGTGGCTGGATAGGAGAATTAAGAAATTGATTAAGGCGTTAAGCCAATTGTAACCTTCTATGACCTCTGTGTGGCTGGCTCTAGAGCGAGGGAGGAATATACGCAGGCTGGTTAATCCTTGGTGAATAATCTGTGCCTCCTCCCTTCACAGCTCATGATGATGATGGTGGTGGTGATGTGGAGAGTAAATGGAGTGTAGCCAGAGAGCAGCTGTGTTCCGGTCAATTCCAGCTGCTAAGGGGTTCCTGAGAAAGCAGCCCACAGCGGGCTCTGAATTGGGTTGTGTGCTGAATTGGTCCCCGATGAAATCCTGACTGCACATATGGCAGGAAGCTACAAATACCCCCGGCCCTCCCCACGGGCACATTAGAAGCTTCTGGCATTTGATATGCCAACCCTGTGTGTGCTCATTCAAAAAAGACCTACAAACATTGTCGTCGTTTGCATAAAACCAAGATTCTCTAAAGCATTGGAGATCTCCTCATTTACCTTCCCCCGCCTTCGGGAGAACAGGGAAGCATCCACTGAAACATTTGGGGGGAAACAAGAAAGGGGCTCACGGAAAGCCTCTGGGTCGGCTCAGCCTTGGAAGCAGGCCGGGCGGCCGCTGGGGGTCAAGAATTCCAGAAATGCTTCCTCAGCACTGCAGACACTTTCCCTCACCGCCGATACTTTTGAAGATAGAATGTGGGACGAGTTTGGCCAACCTGTTGCCCTGGTGATGCTCTCTTGCACGGCTGGAGGCACACTCAAAAAGATTTCCAGTCTCTGGAGGGCTCTAGTTCAGTGGTCAAGCACATGCTTTGCATTCAGGAGGAGTGGAGTCAAGCATGGCATTTCGAACGAGAAAGAACTGAGGAGGAAGAGACTGAAAAGACTGCAGGAGATGCTGCCGGTCAAATTGGGGCATTTAGGACTTGATGGGAAAAATCCCTAAACTTTGGCATAGGTCCCCTTCCTCTGCATCAGACACCCCACAAGTAATATGAGGGATGATGGATTTCAAAAGACAGCACGATGGCAAACCACGAGCCTTGTGCATGAGCCAGGGGTGAGAGGCAGCAGGAAAGCTCCCTTCGTGGCTTCTAACGCCTGGCCCCAGATGCCTGCAAGAAAGAAGGCTGTGGGGCTCCGCCCTCCGAGCGCACTTCCTACGGAGCTGCCCCATGTCACAGCAGATGGCTGCGGCCGTTGGAGCCCCTGGCCTAGGTCCGTCACGTCACGGAGGAGGTGCCCCCGCAACTGCCCCAGCGTGGGATTTGGGCCAGGCCCTCTTCAGCGGACCTTCCCCTTTTCTTACCAGGTTTTGGACTCTGGCTTAATTTATAATCTCTGTGAACTGAAATACATTTTCAGCGGTTTACATCTTTGTCATATTGTCAACCATCTGAAATAGTTTTCTTTTTAAAAAAAATCAGGGAGGGAGGGGGGAAGCAAGCAAGCAAGCAAAAACAGGAAAGAAAGAGAAAGGAGAAAGGAAGAAAGGGAGGGAGGGAAAGAAGAAAAGAAGGAAGGAAGGAAGGAAGGAAGGAAGGAAGGAAGGAAGGAAGGAAGGAAGGAAGGAAGGAAGGAAGGAAGGAAGGAAATCAGAGAAGGAAGGAATAAGACTAAGCAGTGAATATGCCAATACTGCTTGATCATACTCTTTGCAGATGGCCAACTGGAGGGTGCTTTTTTAAATGAATAACTTCTGCCACAAATATTTAAAATCTTTGTTTAAAAGTGAGATCAGATACTTGCATATTTCTTTAAAGAAAACAGGATTAATTTTCAGTGTTTGCAACAGGTCTCATTTGCTTTTCTGTTACATTTGGAACAAAACACACATCTGTTTTCATTCCCTTATGGCTTGCTGTCGCCAAGTCAAGGCTCCCATCCTGTACACAGGTCCTGGAGAGCATGCTCTGAGGAACACCGTGGGATTTGTTCCCAGATAAACGTGGTGGTCTAACCTTCCACAGTTATTAAGAAATAGGTATCTTTCACAGGACGGTTGACATAATCTATTTCCATGTGCTTTCTTCAGCACGAGCTGGTTATCCTGCATCACCAACGCTTTGTGTCTGCGCTGCTACTCCGGTTTTGGCAAGGCTAAAGGGAGGGAGATAACAAACCAGGAGCGATGCAAAAAGGCACTGTGTGTACCTGCCTGTCAGAAACAAAATAGAGGTATTGCCAAACTCTGCAAAGTCCACTGCAGAACAGAGTGTCACCTTTAACTTACAAAATAAACAGATGGGACCACATCAGTGGGCGAGCTGAACATCCAAAGATGTCAGCATAAAATCACTTCCCCGTTTCCCATTTGGACATGAAATGAGATTCCGTCAGACCCTACGGCTGAGACACCAGCTTTCGGGGTTGTGGCGCTTTCTTTCACCCCCACTTTTCTCCCCAGCTCTTCTGTCTGCAAAGGTGAGCTTGAAAATACATACTGTAGACAACGCCTGTATCAGGGTCTGCCCTTCTGAATTTTATGCCAGTGGCTCAGTCTGCAAAAGACTTGGAAGGCTACTCACTGTTCACCAGGTCTGTAATGGGCTGAAGAACTTACCTTTTTTTTCAGTGCCGGGAGACCCAATTAAAGTTTACTGAGAAATCTGGATTCCCTGTCCCAATTTATATACATTTTCCTGTATTGTTAAAAACACTGTTTATAATTCATGAACTTATATGATGATTGCCTGTTCTGATCATAGTAGAGATACCTGTGCTTTTTGGGTATTATTATATTTTTTCTATGTTTTTTTTAAATCCCAATGTGCTAATGATCTGGGATGGCAAAGGAAAAATGACAGAGGAGGAAGAAATGGAAATGGGGGGAGATATTTATTTATTGGGGGGAGGTTGTCCATTGCAATCTAAAAGTATTCTTGGCAGCTTATGGTATTGTCAAGATAACCAAGGTACAATAATAATAAATATTGAAAATGAAAATTGTAAAATAAAAGCACAACAGAATACATTACTGTAAAAACATGCAAAACAACCACCAGGAAGGAACCAACCAACTCAAAACTCTCCTAAATAATTTTCTTTTTGACAATTGATGGACAGTTCAAAGTGGGGGACTGACCAAATGCAAGGGGGTGGGGGCGTATACCAAAGGGTGAGTCCTGCAGCAACAGGGAAATAGCACCCACGTGCCTCCCTCACCCTCCCCGCGCAAAGGTGGGGATCCTCTACCAACTTTTCCCAGAATGCATGCATTGGGTGGGTCCAAAATGGTTGGAGAAGACAGTCACAGAAAACTCTATTAATCCAGTGGTTTGGCCACCGCTGAATATTGGCTGTTCCAGGAGGACGTCTGGAAAAGGTAAGTTTGAAGAAAGGCTCAGAGGAATGAAGGAAAGTGACAGACCCAACACCTGTCCGGGCAGCATCAGGATGCCTCCCCACTTCCTGAAGCGTCCAACAGTGATGTGGGATGAATGACGGAAGACTGATAAGAAATAAGTTCGGTAGAAGTTTCCTGCTAGTACTAGCACATTCAGGATTTGGCTAATTTGGTTAATGACATCTAGGTTTTCAAAACAGCTCCTTAAGGACTGAATCCAGGTAGAGTTTTTCTCTCTAGATTCTTGTCCAACAAGTCATTTCAAATGCAAACCAGTAGACTAGGATTTACATTTTAAAAATTAATTATTTATTTATTTATTAAATCAGTTTCTACAGCCACCCTATTCAGCGTATGGTTTTGTGGGGGAATGGAGTTTCATTTTAAGAAGAATCATGGAGCTGGGCTGAATCTTTCAAGATCATGAAAAGCCAACCCAGGTTAAATAAGCATGCAGTGAACCATGATTCATGATCTTTATAGGTGAGGCAAACAGTCAAGTCATGTCCACATCCCAGATTCAGAAAAGGAACGTACAAGGCAAAATTCAGGGCAATGAAAGGCTGGTTTATACATACATTACACACAGTTTTGAGCATCAAAGGTTTAAACTGTGTGATTAACCTCAAAACATTATATTTTTGAGGCCAGAACTTGCTAATCGGCACATATTACAGAAATGCAGCCAACAGCTTCACATCAACTTTGATCTCCAGAGAAAGTTGCCATCACCCCGTTGAAAGGAGAAGAAACAGATTGATTCCATGTGATCTCAGAAAGCCAGAGGACAGGCCAGTGGAAAAGTCCTCAGCCCAAGTAAAATTAAGTCTGAGTTTGGTTTCCATTCATCTAGCCAGCCGAACTAACACTTTTTTCCTCCTCCTCCTCCCTTTCCAACCCTCTTCTTTGTGTTAAGTTAATCTCTTTTGGCTTGTTAGCCTGAGATTTATTTATATATGGATGTCAGTCTGAGGGCCTTTTGGGCTGAAGTAACTAACGTACAAACAGACCCATCAAGCTTTCTGGGACAGCAGACGCAGCCACGCACCGGGCAGAAGGAACTAAGGGCGAGGGGCAAGAGGTACGGAAACTGAGGCACCTCTAACGGACCCCAGCCCGGTCCACTGCATTGCTTTCTGTCCGTGCAAACCATCTTTGCTTGCACATCGCCTTTGGCTGTTGAAACAGCTCGCCTTCCTTTTTAAGGATTTCAGGGAAGTAACATACAGTGTGTTCAAGTGTCCCATCATTTTGTGAACCACAAAAACAATATTGGGCATGCACTGACAGAGAATTCACCAAGTGTGCTGTTAGTTGTGATTTCTTTTTCAAAGCTTGTGCATTCCACACTAATCTTTCCTTTTAAAACTGGACAAGATACCACCAGGTGAGGACAGATACAGTACACTGGAAGTAGACATAAAAGTTCTTAACTTGCAGTGCAAGATGCCCACAAAGGAATAGGAGGCTTATGCTCCATATTCAGTGGCTTCCGTTCCCAAGGCACTGCATCCCTCTTTGATCCAGAAGAGATGGGAGCACCTTTTCAGACTGAGAATTTAGTTAAAAGATATTTTCTCCCGACAACCCAGCTTTTGGAACTGGGTACCTCTGGCATGTGTCTGGTGTTTTCAGGAGAGACCCTAACTTTTCCCTTTTGAAAAAGAAAGCAACTTTCCAGAATTCCCCCAAAACTCGCAGAGCGCAGAACAGAACAGGAAGCAGGACAGGGGCTCCCAGGGTCAATTTTCAGCTTGTTGATCTTGGAAAGCTCAGAATATCTGGGAACATCTGCTTGAAGCAATGCAGCAGTTCCTTCCCTTTGTGTTTTCCTGCACGGATCTGAGCCTCTCTTCAGGAAGAGGAAGAGGAAGAGGAAGAGGAAGAGGAAGAGGAAGGAAGGAAGGAAGGAAGGAAGGAAGGAAGGAAGGAAGGAAGGAAGGAAGGAAGGAAGGAAGGAAGGAAGGAAGGAAGGAAGGAAGGAAGGAAATTCGTATTGGCTTTTTTGTTTCTTTTTCTAATTGTTATTTTGTACTCAGTTTTGTTTTGTAAACTGCCCTAAAGCTATTGGTCAGTTTAAAAAAAACTCACTGGGGCTAACCTTAGCTTTAACGAAAGACCTCCTTTCAACAGAAAGATGACTTTTAGCCTTTCATTCACCACCCCCGCCCCAAAAAACATGCAAAAAAGGGGAAAACAAACTGGCTCACATGTTTGTTTAAGCACACTCCTGTTTAGAAAAGCAAGCAAGCCAAACCAGATCCTCGCTCATCTGTACTCGGGAGAACCCGATTCCAAGGAGAAGACTGGAGCCGCTGCCCTGGCAGCTCCGCTCGCGAGCAGGAGCTTCGCCCACCGGACCGGCGGCCCCTTCAGCGGCTCCTGGATTCCCACCGGACGCGGCGCCCCGGCTGCAGCCCGAGGGGAGGAGCGGCGCTCGGCGGACCTCGGCGCTTTCTTCAGAGACTTTCAGCCCGACTTCTGAGTTATTGCTGTTGATTCGTGACACCCACAGAAAGATGATCAACTAATTGACTCTGGCTACTGCTAATTATATTATTGCTGAGTTGGTTCTTGGGATGTGTCTAGTTGTATGATTTGTTTTATTGTCCATTATTGATTTTGTTTAATTATGTATTTTATTATTTGGAAGATATTATCAGCTGTCAAATCTTCTTGCGTGCAAAGAAAGGGAAATACCAACTGAGAAACAAAACAATGTTTTGCAACTCTCGTTGGAAGCACAAATAGGGCAAAGAACAAAGATTAATAAATAAAGCCCAATCAGAAACTATATGTAAATTTGCAGAAAAAGCATAAAGCCCCTTATCTTTTCACAGTCAATAAACTAGAAAGCAAGACTGGAGCGTGCCACGTAAAGAAAGACACTTGATAAGCCTCAGTCTCTTTTTGAAACAAGCTCAGCATTTTATACACTTTTAAAGATTCTTACAACTGATTAAGTTATATTTCAATAAGAACAACATAAAAGGAGCTGCCACTTGAATGCATAAAGCTGTTTTGACGCCAGGAAGAAAGGAAAGAAAGGAAAAGAGGAGAAAAACAGCCATGATACAATCACAGCACGTGGCAGGTGGGACTCCTCGTCTCTTCCTGAGTTTTTTCAGGACTGGCTATTCGTTATATATACAAATGCCAGCTTGCATTCAAAAAGTATTCATTCAGGAATGAAGTACAGAAAAGTGTCCTCATCCTCATCACCAAACACTTGTCGGAAATGCTTAAGGGAAATAAATGTCCCTGCCTAAATTAGCATACTCATCCCTTTTTTTTAAGTCCAACCTTTTTTCCCCCCTGCAAACAGGAGAAAAAGAACTTTCAGCTAAAACCTGCCTAATGTAAACAAAAATGAAGTTATCTGCTGCTCTTTGTAACCCAGTTAAACATTGTCCTCTTCTTTTCAGACACGGAGGTTAGGGGGCTGGGAAGGGTTTTATCTAGTGCAGTTCTACGGCCACGGATCTACGCCTGAGTCAGAAAGAGAGAAAGAATGGGAGAAAGGCCCATCATCCTGTGCCCCCTCTGGCATCGGTGCCTTTCTGTAAGTCAGAGGTGGAAAGCAGGTGCTGGGGAGGCTGGCGGCCTCTTCCGCTTCCAGGTCTACCAGCGGGGCGCAGGCCGGCACAAAGAAAGCCACCGAAATCTGACTGGCGGGAAAGGCAGCCCCCCGTGCAGGAGCTTATTCCGTGATCTGGACCTTTCGAGAGGACCCAGGGCACGCTCGGTCCCGTCCCCCGGTCAGGTGAAAGAGTATCTTTTCGGTTTCTCCTGAGCGGCCACCTGGGAGAAGACTTCATCTATGCCTCCTTAGTTATTAACCCAGGTTCTTTCACAAAAACCTCTCATATTAGGTTTTATGATTGCTTAAAACCATGGAAGTTAGAAATGCAGTAATAATGTATGAGGACGCAATGTTTCCTTCCACTCACTCATTTCCCACATTTAATTTCTTGACATTATTTACTTACTTATATTTCAAATTTGGACACCGCCCATCTCATTATGATATAGGGTAGCTTCATTTTATGTGCTGGCTAGGTCTTTCTTCTGCTTCCTAGTGCAGGTAGTTTGCTTTTTAGACACACTCGCATCGATGGCAAGTTTAAACAAAATTTCTGGACTGGATCCCTCATTTGTTTGGCAAAATCACATTGGAGGGTAAGAATGGCTTCCATGAGCAAAGGTTTCCTCGCCCACAATGAGTGTTTGCTCAGAGGTAGATCTGAGGCGGGGCAAGTCTCCAGCTGCATCTACTGTACTTAGTCAAGGGCCACAGCCAGGTTCTTCTTTAGGCTCAAGGACAGGAACTTCCACCTTGCTTTTCCACTGGGGCTGAATTCCCACCATGGTTTATGGCCAACGGTGAAGAATGACAGAAGCTGCAGCTGAACATCTGAGGAGCCAGAGAATCTCTGGGCCGGCTGCAGATTTTTAGGGCAAACTTGAGAACTGGACTGAGGATAAGATCTCTTGTCAGGGCACACCACCAGCCATCTGAATGGATAGTCTGCTCAGATGGTGTACTTGGTATCAAGTGGAAGCAATACCCCCCTTCTGACAACAAACCCGGAAGTAGAGGGTAGCCTTCTAGAAGCTGGCTATATCAGAATAACATGTGGTGGTTCTCCACTACACCTGCTGCATATCCCAGACAAATCGTGCCAGGCACTTCTGGAAAGGGGACTCAGAAAGAAAACAAGCTCCAAAAATATCATTTTATCAGCAGAGTAGTAGACACAGAAATAACATTACCATGTACTGTTATTTCTGGGCACCAGAACTGAAAGCTGTTAGAGACAATCACAGACTGCTTCAAGTAACACCAGGAGATCAGATAAAAATACAGAACTCCCAAATTAATTATTTTAAACTTACTTTAAAAAAACATGGCCACCATCTTTCAGTCTTGAGAGATTTCAGGTGAGAAGGCTGAAATCTGAAAATATCTTGTAGTGAGAGTGCTAAAACTTGTATAATATTTGTAATATTTAATGCTTAATATTTCAACTTTAATATTTTGCAATATTTAATGTAATGTCTTTTTCACATTACATTAAATATTACAAAAGTACCTGAAACATGCATCCAGGAGCTAATAGGAGGAGGAGAAACTTGATTCAAGCCTAATCTTTCTGGAAGTTGCCTTAACATCTAGCTTCAGGTTTTTGCAACTGAAATGGGAGAGAAGACCCTTCCTCAAGTGACAGAGAAGTAGGTTCTTCCTCAAGCGATTCTCTTGGCGCCCAGCATGATGAATGCTCACTTTTCCTCCAAGGTTCTACTGTCCTTCTCTCAATTCTTCCTTCACAGGAAAAGAAGAAGTGTACATATTGTTCTGAAAATGGAAAACAGGGGAGTGAGATTGAAAGGAGCAACACAATTTCCTTTACCCACAAGGGGAAAATAAGATGCCAATTCAAGTAACATGGTACACCTTTCATGTTTGGAACTAATGTTCAACATTGGAATATGCACTCCGACACCTCCTGTACAATTGAAGGGGGCCATGGTGTCCCTTTTCCCCACTAAAGAGCCCAGTCCTCTTTGTTCCTGTTCCCCCAGCAAGATATTGCTTCCACCAGCCCTGGAGTGATGCAGTGATGAGCAAGGCTGCCATGGAAACCCAAAGGGCCAAAAGGCAGAGAGGGACGAGGTGAAGAGAAGCATGACGTTGGAACCAAGCTACGACTAACGTCAAGTTCTTCTTTGGTCCCCACGGAGAAGAGATTTAGACTGCAGCCTTAGATGACTGAAAGAATATTTGTCCAATAACAGAGCCACGGCTATGACAATGCACGTTCTCTCATCTCTCCCAGGGTTGAATAAAATCAAGACCGTATCTGCCAAACAGCAGTTAAAAATGGAGGTGGGGTGGGGAGGAATTAATTGAGGTCACGACTAGATAAAGAGTGTTCTTCTTCTTCAAGCTGGCCTGCCTGATATGATTTAACCATATTTTCCCACCCACCAGACTGTCCTTTCTGTAAAGTTTGACTCAACAGCACAAATGCCTTGGGTGAGGAAGAAGCACTTATTCTCACAGCAAAGAAGTAGAGACCCTGCCACCTTCACAGCAACCCTTGTGAGAGAGAGGGAACTAGGGAAACATACTGTGTATTGCACACATACATGGGACAACAGTGAATAATCTAACAGGTGCAGAGTTACTCTACGTCCTTCAAGTCTAATAAGGGGTTTCCTGAACCTCAATGCTGCCCCTCACTGTCCAGTTGTGTTCTCTCTCACACACACACGCCTACATACTGTTCTAACTCTTTCCAGAAACTGAGAAATTTCCATCATGGTGGAAATTTGCGCAAGATGCACAGGAGAGTCAGGATGGACCTTCTTCCTGTGGATGATCTGTGACAAAGGCCTGCCATGAATCAAATGGGCCAAATGGGGCATTTGATCACACCGTCTGGCAGGTTGGGCTGAGGAGCACAGCAGAAATCAAGCAAGGAAGTCATTGTGTTGGTGAGCTTCAGTAGATTTTATTCCAGGAGCTCAAGGCAGCATCTGCTGAGTGCTCCCTCTGCTAGTTTTTCCCTTCCAAGAGCAACCCTGAGAGGCAGGTTTTCCTGAGAGAGAGAACTGGCCAACATCAACCAAGTGAGCTTCCGTGGCTGAGAATGATCTCCCTGGTCCTAATCTAGCACCTTCCCCAGGATGTCCTGTTGGCTCCCTTGGAAATTTCCCCTCAGATATATTGCCCCTTCTCCCAGAAGCATGGAGGGAGACTTAAGCTCCAAGAAGAGGCTCCAGGGCTCCTAACTACCACCACCGCTGGTCCTTCCAGCGCTGAGACAGGCTCTTTCCTGCACAAGGATCCAGGAAACATTCTGGAAGCCCATTGGCTGAATTACCTGCACTTATTGCATGAAGCTGCTGTTTTTCGTGGTTTCTTATTTGTTGATGTTCCTTAGTTTGTTACATCCACAGGCCAGGCTTGGAAAGAACATCTTTAGTAGCGTGTAGCATAAGCATAAGGTGGAAGTCCATTCGGGTTATCATCCCTCTGGCTATAGGAAGATCACAGTGCTGCTATCTCAGTCAGGGTCTGCCTCGCGCGTATGCATCCTCAGGACACACGTGACCAAGTCAGCAAGAAAGAAAGGCCTCTCCATTCTTTGAGGGCCTTCCTTCTTTAGAGGCTGCTGTCCCACCAGCCTTCCCTCACCCCAAGCAGTTCTCCCATTTCTTAAAATGCCTGCTGACTGGATGCACTACAACGTCTTTAGACGTGAATGCTAATGAAGCTTCTCCTCCAATATCTGGGGGGTGGGGGATATCTTTGCATACCCTGCCTAGTGGAGAAGAAACGTTGAGGCAGATCGCCAGCTAGATAGCCACAAAAGATAACTGGCTCTCATTCCGCTGACCTCTCTCACCACAGACCCATCAAAATCACAAAGATGCTTTACACTCAACGTTCTCCATCCTCTGAAAAGTAAAGTGCAAGGGTACCATACGGCAGTTGCAAGCACGGAGATCATATTTGCACACCCTTTGACAGTCAGGCTTCCAGACACAGTTTGTCCAACAGTGCTTCAGTGTGGGGTAGTGGTTAAGGATGAGGACTGGGGACTCCTGGAAACTCACAGGGGCAAGTCATCCACTCTCATGCCCTGACTGACAAAGTAGTAGTAGTAGTAGTAGTAGTAGTAGTAGTAGTAGAGATAAAAGGAGAGGAGATCCCCATGCAAGTTGCTTTTTGCTGCTGGAGAAAGCATTGGCTGTATAAAGCTAAGTAGTAAGTAGTTCTGTGCCCAACAGGGCTACTATCACCCTTCAAACCTGTTTTGTTTTTTGTAAATTAACGTTTATAAAATATTACAATGTATTATCCTACATTGTGCCATATCCTCAAAACAAAATATTATCCTCGTAACAAAATGCTATCCTACATTGTATCCTATCCTCATAACATAACAAAGTACAAACTAATAGGGAAAAAACACACACACAAATATCATGTTTATGTTATAAATCTCAAAGGTAAACTTGTTTTGGGACTGATAATGATGAAAGCATTGACATTTCTCCCATTCTCCTCTCTAACTTTTCTTCGTTGAAATATCAGCGCTGCATTAGTCTGCACAGGCTTTGAAAGGCAAAGCCTCCTTTGAGTTGAGTTGACCACCCGAATGGAAATGAAACAGCCAGAAGATGTTGGAATCAGTACTGCCCCTCCCCGCACCCGTTTGCTTCTGCCCAGCCCTCTTTCTCACTAGCTGTAATGGGCTTAAGCATGACCAGAAAGCCTTGATTCCTCACTGGCAGGGTCTGGACTGAGACCAGGATGCTTGGAGGGCAGACGTGGCCAGTAAGAGGGCCTGACAAATCTCTTGATGACTGCTTCAGGGCCTAAATGGACTCCATGTCCAGACCAAGCCTGTGGTCCTGAAGGGGAAGAAGAGGGGTGAGCCTCCTTCCTTTTCTCAACTTTTTATCCCAGAAATATTTCCTGGTTCCCAGCCTTGCATTCACTTGCTTGGTGTAAACTCATTCTGATAGTCCAGTCTTGCAACCAGAAACAGTATTATCATCCTTGTCATCTTCATTACCATCCTCATCGTCATCCAAACTAAGTGCATGCTGGGGGATCCTACTGAGGAGTGATCCTCAAACAACCTCAACAGTTGGAAAAGAGAAAACAGGCAGGAAATGATGTTGGTTTGAGTGCTGCTCCCTATTTTTTCTCCCATCCAAAGGCCCTACTGAATTTGAATCAACAACTGATTAGAAGTGTCCTTATTGTTTAAGGGAAAGGGACAAAGGACAGCTGGGTTTTCATGTTTATTTCATGTACCTGTTTTTGCCTTATGTACAGAGATCTTCAGAGCCTTCCCCTATCATCTCACCCTTTCAGTTCTGCATATTCCACGTCTGTGAAGTCGGCCTTTGCTGCCATAAACGAAACAAGAAGCTGGTTTTTCATAAACAAGAACCAGCCTGAAGTGTAATGTTTATTTTCGGGAATGCTTCTGAGTCCAAAATACAACAGAAGCATTTTAAGAAAATAAGGATGATGATGATGATGACGACGGCGGCGTTTTGCAGGGTTTGTGTGTGCGTGTATTAGAAGAATGCCCTCCTGTTCAGAAAAAAACCAGAGATAAAATTCAGAATCCTGGGAAGCTAAAGATGGCACTGAAGGAAAAAAAAACACAACAACTCAGTAGTTTGCTGGGACACAGATGTTTTATGACTGACCATGCCCTCCGTGGCAGCCATTTTGTCAGAGTACTCTGAACCTGCTCTCAAAGTGCCCAAACTACTTTCTTTCTCAGAAAGTTTGGGACCCTGCTATGAACTCTTACATCGTGCCTCTAGTAGAGGGGTCAAAGAGTTCTATCAAACAGATGGCTGGTGAAGGGACAGCTTCTAAGGATACAATGGTTGGGTGGGGCATCTTCGGTCTATGCCGGCCTTCCCTAACACAGGCCCTCCAGACGTGTTTGGAGTGCAACTTGCAGAACTGAAAATGTAAAGAATGATTATGTGAATGTTACAACATTGTTCCATCAATACACCTGTCTTCTGCAACCTAGTACACTCCAGATGTGTTGCTCTTTAACTCATGAATGTCCCACAAGGCTGGCTTTTGGAAAAGCTTCCTTGAAATTCTGGACTCGGTAGTGTCAAAAACCTTTGGAATGGGAAGGGTGGCCTACCCTTTCTCAGAGATCATTGACACGTCTGTATGCGAGTTTCACAAGAGAAAGAAGTTCTAGTTATCGTGACTGTGACAAGAATCCTTTTGCAGAGGGCATTGATTGGGGTAGTCCTACTCGGCCCGGCCAATGTTCTTTGACTCACATTCTTCTCGCTTACTGTATTTGGAACTCCCAATCTCCTTCCATGAGTTACAGTTTTCAAAGAACAGGTTTGCGTAATTCTAGAGTTGCAGTAAATCTTCCTCATTCCAACCTCCATAACGTTGTCAACGACCTGCCCAGATTTTCCATGAACAGGCAAGCTTTAAACTTTACAAGGCAATGAACGTTGAGGGAGTTTCATAACAGATATTAATCTTTTGGTTGTTTTTTTCCTGTGAACAGAACTACCCTTGGACTAAGGTCCACCTATATTAGCACTTGCATCTTCGACAGTGGCCAAATGTATGCCTGGGGTCAATAAATGTTGGCTCATGAATCAGTGGGGAAAAGTTTTAATAAGTGAAGATAACATCTAACACCCACACGCGCACGCACACACACACACACACACATAGAGCCAGTTTTGTTCAAGTGAATTACTGTAATGGAAATTGATGAGCAACACAAAAGCTAAGTTTCTTTCTGATGTTGAAATAAATAATAATGAAAATAAATTGGCCTTCTGACAGTGAGTATTCAATTTAAGCCTCTATAAAGCTCTTCTAGGAAAAAACCACAGAGACTAATGACAATACACAAAAAGATCTAAATGTAAACAATTAAATGGCAGACAGTGAAATTAACCAAAATTCTTTGATCGCCAGGTTTGCTTGGATATGCCACACTGCATTTTGGTGCTACACCGCATTGTTCCTGGCAACGCGACCAACACGCTTTCTATTTCACACTAAACCGATCTGCCAAAATAAACCTGCATTTCATGACTGGCTTTCTTTCCTCTCTCTTTTTTAAAGGCAAAGTCAGCTGAAGACATACTGTGTGATGTTCCTTGCTCTTCATTTCTGGAAATTCTCTACAAACAATCTCATTTAAAAGGAGAGAAGGGAAGGGAAGGCTGGCCAACGTCCAGCAGCCCGTCTCTGTGAGCGGAGAGGGATCTTGCCGTTTCCTGTGTCTGCTGATAAAAGTAAGGCCACTGAAAGATAAACCCCTTGTTCCTCTGCAAATAGATTTCCTCCGCATCCAGCAATCCAGGATACGTGGAACCGAAACGGGAGATGTGTCCGTCCATAGTTGGTGGGAGCAGGAGGGAGTTGAAGACAACAATCCTCTCATTATCAGAAAAGCCAAGGCTGTTTTCAAGTAAAGTTCCAGAAGTGAGAAGCCCTCGGCTCCGATCACGCACTTCTCCATTTAGAAATCGGAGCTCCCTCCTTCTTATTTGCATCAGCTCTTGGAAAGGATGAATAAGCGCATCTCATTCGGCACACCAATTGCAGCATTGTGCCATCTTTATCATAAAGTGACAAGACCGCGTCAGGACAGAGAGCTATTCAAAAACTCAGAGCTAAAAATGTTGGGTTTAAAGATGATGAGGATTTGCATTCTCACCAAACAGAAAAGCAAATTGTCTCTCCATTATCGAGGGTTAGCAAGAACTCAGGACATCAGCCATAGATGTGACCTCGTTCCAGCCGCCACAAAGCCACACCCAGGTGTCTCGTGGCTGCAGCTGTGCAGCAAACGGCATCTAGGTTGGCCTGGTGCCGTCCCATTTTGGTCTCAGGCAAAAACAGGTTGCTTCGGATGATGCTCAGAAGCCAGCCACCTGTTAAACAGTCCTCGGAGCTTAGAGGCCAAAATGCATTTCAGTTGCAAAGTCTAGGAGCAGTACCCCTGCCCCAAATCTTCCTCAGTCCATGTTGCTGCCCACCTTCATCCAGAGGGCCGGGCCTGCGTGACTCATGGGCACATAAACTGGCTGATGTACAGCTCTCACAGAGTAGGCTAAGACGGGTGTGCTGCTAGCATGGACTGTCCAGCCATAGTGCCCTGAAAAGGTGGGGGGGGGGGCAGCCATCTTTCTTGCAGCCTGATAACCTTGTAGGCTCCAGGAGTCATCCTACAAATCTTGGAAATGCAGCACAGCCCGATTTGTTTGAAAGGATCCACCCAGAAGCTCCCTTGCGACCACAGCAGCCTCTACAGGGCTGGCATACATCAGTAAAAATCAGCTGACTAAAATCTGACATGTAGACGGGGACCCAGGATCTTCTTGTACTTTATAGAGAGGGAGCCACCTCTGCCCTGAGGATAAGACACAGATTAAGATACCGGCCACTATTGCAGTGTTCACACTCTGATTTTTAGATATGGACTGGAGCTCTCTCAAATACCAATAAAAACAAAAATGGTCCCAAACCAGTGAGGGATTCCTTTGCAGGGATCTTATAGGAGATACCCAAGTTCATCCTTGGGAAGTATGCCGAGAACCAGTAAGTCCTTTCTTCTCCAGCGAAGGGTTGCATCAACAGTCCCACAGCGCAATCAAAAGAGAGGTGTGAAGACGATGTCATTATCTTTCCAAACAGACTGATCGGAGATCTCAGTCTGAAGAAGCAGCTTCATATTCTAGCACTGGCTCACTGAATATGTACTGCTGAGCCTTTTTCTTTTTCTTTTTTTCTTTCCTGGAAATTACATCCCTGCTGGAGAACGGGAAACACAGTAGCGCATGCAATAAACTCATGCAGTTTGACATCCTGAAGGAAGGAAGCTTGTCCCGTATCTCGGCTTGGTTAACCGGTGGATTTAAGCTCTGGAAGGATTGTGGAGAGCTCATTCATTTCTCCTGCTAGCCACCTCTCCTTCGTGGCGTGCCGCACTAAAAAACGCTTCCGTCTGCTCCTATTGTTCTGTGGCATTCACGGACATATTTTAAAGACCTGGAAATTGTTCCTTGAACTGACAACCTGCAGCGGACAGACTGTGGCTTACCATGAGTCTGAATCAAACTTGCTGAAATTCTACCACTGTACTTCTTTTGGGGGATTTACTAATGAAAGAGGAAAGAAGAGCCCCAAATGTAATCAAAATAGATGTTTTCAAAGTTACAGTCTTAACCAAGCCAAAATATGATCTCAGAAAAAGAAGTTGACGTTTGAATTGTTGTTATATGGTAACCCGCTTGCAAACTGAAGGCATTCATTGCTGGATCGGCCCTCACCTTTTTGCCCCAGAACGCCCGGTTAATCCCTGCAACTTCTGTGAATGCCTTTGCCACCATCTTTAGACTTGCTTGAAGCCTCACAACCCACACCCAGAGCCCCTGACGGTTGGTCAGCTGGTCGGTCGGGGAGTTTCCCACTTCTCCTTCTCGCATCTTCTGCCAGAGAAAGGGCCTTGGAGCACTGAAAAGCTTATGCACTCTTTAGCGGGCCTGTGGATCATCTCAATAAAAGTACTGGGTGAACCTGGATTTTAGATGCTTTTCTCCCTCATGATCACATACATATTGCTGGCTTTATGTAGAAGAAAAGTTGTAACCCATGACTGTTGAAATGATCTTATGCAGAATATTTGGGGTGGGGGGGCTTTGAGCAATTACCAGCCATGGATTCTGAAGACAAAAGAAAACTCCAGCCTTGCTCTCTTCGGTGGGAAGGCAAAAGAAAACTCTAGGATTGTCTCCGTGACCTTTTCCTGGTGACGATTGGCTATCATATTAAAGTGGGTAAATGTTGGAAGATGGAAGGCCCCATTGCAACCATAGGCTCCCCATCTTTGTCCTCCGCCAAGAGACTTTGGTCATGCCAGCAAAGGGCCAACCCAGAGCAAGTGCCTCTGTATTCGGACAAGGTCGCTGGCCCTAGAAGGGAGGGGACAAGCTCCGGGCAGCACATTTGTGCCACTCGCCACAATCTTCCGTGCAAGCACAGTAAGCGCATCGTCCTGACAGACGGAGACCCTCCATGCTCCTTTTTGAGAAAACCATTTGCTTTTGAGAGACACTTGTGTGCTGGAGTTTTTCCATTGGCAGACTTAGGTCGACACGCATGCGTAGGGTAGGCCTCTTAAACATAAACACGCATTTTGTCATTCCCCGCCCCCCCCAACGCAACCTTTTGCTCGGTTGCAGACAGTCAGCTCACTACTGTAAAGGGAAATCAATGCAATGAAATCCTCTGACTGGGGTTTCTCTCTCCTCCCCCCCCCTCGCCTTTTTGGATCCTGGCATGGACAACCCTAATCTGCAATACGCCAGAGTGCCCAGGATTTATTGGGCCAATAAAATTTTGGAACAGCCTTGTGATACAGAACTGAATTAACATCCATCATCCACACCCCCATGGACTGCTCAGGTCCCAGAGCTTTTACTAGAGTAATTTCCTTTAGCGCTTACCTCCTCCCCATTTCTTTCTTTCTTTCTTTCCTTCTTTTTCCCTCTTTTTTCACGAAAGAGCCTGTCTTTTAATCTTCTACCGCCTTAACCGTTCTGCAGATATTGGCATTTGGATCATTGCATGACTTAACGGTTCTCAGTTCTGTTCAGTCTGCTCATGATTTCTTTAACGGGGTTTCTTTCCTGTTCCCTGGCCCAGTACACTTAGCCTACTGTGACAAGCCCTGCGACGCATGGCTGCACGAGGCTGGACCCAGGAGACCAGGCGGGGAAGGGGAACCCTTCAAATCTGAGCCGTTTCCCATTTTAAACGGCCTTCCTTTTTGGGGTGAGGACAGTCGCTCTGAGGGTGATGAAGTAGCCTCTTTCACACTGTTTCCTCATCTGTAACGGAGCGCTTCACATTCAAAATTTTCTGACTGGAAACATTTTGCATGGTAATATACGTAGGAGGGGCACAAGCAACTTGATAACTTAATCATCTACTCTGAGCATCTTCATATGAAACATAATTCATCTTGTAGGTGGGCTTGTTCCCAAACTCAGATATGGTTTATTGTACAAAGTGGCAAACAAATATTTAAGGCCAGATTTAAAATTATATGGTTCACCTTTATTGTGGTATGCAATTCTCTCTAACATAAGCATTTTAGATGTGTCTTGGCTGCACCTTTCCTTATTTTTTTATACGCAACTTTGCCAAAGATACATGGCATTCATTCACACCTTTTCAATCCCTTATTGTTAGGTGACGCCAACATCACTATAGATTCCAGGCCTGACCTAATATGGATCATTCCCACTGAGATAGACCACGTTTTATATAGCACAGATTTCATAAAATGACAGCACATCAGATATGGAAACGTACTGGGTTTGCTTAGTTAGTCAAATGTCCTGGGATAATAAAACATTCAATGTATCAGCCCTCAAAATATGTTATTTATTTGATAATTTGCAAGGAATTCAATGTTTTTCTGGGAGCAAGTCTGAAAATGACTGTTGTGTAGTTACTTGAGCTCCCACTTGTCATCGTGGAGATGACAGACCTAATCTGGCCCAAAGACCGGATCTTTGAAATGCTACCTTGAATTCACATTACAACTTTTCTTCAGCTTTGATATGTTCAGTTTTGATAAATTCTACATTCATATCCAGGAATTTCATCTTTCCAAACGTGTCTTAGAAAGTTTTAGAATTGTTTATACATCCGGCTAAAACCTTGGACATCAGCTTTCATACTGCCAAGGTAAACAAACTCTCTTTGATTTCCCTTCTTTTTCTCCCCATTCTAGGTCCATCATTGTGTTTTGCAGATTAGAAAATACTTCTCCATCCTGTAGCTTCGTGATCCAATTTTGCTTCCTTATAGTAAGATTTGCAAGCTTCATTAAATTTTTTTCAACTCCTCAGCTACTGATATAATCAGATGTCTGAAGGCTCAGCAGTGTCCTAAAGAGACACAAATACCAATAGTGGTTTTCTTGACCTTCAGTAGGGGCATGCCAGAGAACAACACATTTATATTTTGTGGGAACATTTTCTCCCTTCTTGCTGGGCTCTTCCAGACAGCCATTTTGGCTTATTACCACATTTTGCCCTTTGTTGGATAGAAACCAGTTCAGGATATATAATCAAGACATGGTCGGTACTCCTGATGGGTTGAAAATCTGCAGAACAACAGAGAATTTTGTCCAAAGATCACAGATAGGTCACAGGTGGTGAAGTACACAGGAAACCTTGTGCAACAAGAACAAATGAGGACATAGGAAGGTCAAGTATTGGACTAAGCAGGGATGATTAACCAGTGTCAGGTCAAATGAGGATGAACTTCAACTCCTCACATCTTGGTCAACATAGCTAGTGGTATGCCACAGTTCAGGAATGTCTTCACCCCTAAAACAAGTTTGGAAAAATACAAACTAATTGGAGAGTCAGTAATTCAGTGAAGAAAAGAGGGAAATTCTCCGGTAGCTGCAAGATGCATGGATCCAAATGGTCACTAGGTGGTTACCCAAATTGTAACACACAAATCTGTCTTTCATGGCAGGATGTCCGTGACAATACTGGATCTATTTTCTTTATCGCTTTTCTATTGCAGCTTCTAGGGTTAAAACAAGAAAGCATATGTAGTAATGATAAATGCATCACACATTATGCAGACTTTATCTGACTCAGAAGCATCAGGGATTGCAGTCTAGACAGGGAACGTTTGCTGCCTCCACCTTGAAAAAGAGCTTCCACTTGCAAATAAGAAGGAGGCACCAGCAAGCCCAACATAAGCCTGCATGAACAAAGGGAAGATCGTAACAGAGATACAGGCACTACTGCATGTGGTCCTGATGTAACCTTTTGTCCTTGCATTAATTCCACCCCAGGAAAAAGCCAAGAGAAGCTCCATGCTCCAAACCCTTCTTCCCCAAGGTGAGGACTGCTGCATTCAACTGGCAGGAAGGGCCCTCTTCTGTTGGACTGTCCAATATCCAGAGGAATAATTGAACAGATGCTTCAGACAGTGGCACTCCTTTGAAAGAAAACAGACTGGAGGGCTCTCCAAATCTGAAGCACCTGTTGCAACAGGGGGAGGGAAAAGCTAATTGAAAGGATAAGGCATGATGAGATATGATTGCCACGACGTGACTGATAATGCTCTGTTGCATGTGAATATATGTTAGACAATAGCTTCTCCTCTTAAAAATGAATATATGTTAGTCAATAGCTGTAGTATTATTATTCTTCCAATTCTCCTCTTCTGATTGCATAGTTTTAGTATATAATATTATTACTTTTTATACTCCTTATTTTCTGATGCTATGCAAACATCGAGAGTTTTTTCTGCAAGGAAGACAAATTCCTTGTATGTTTCATACTTGGCCAATAAAGTGTTCTAATTCTAATTCTAATTTTGTCTGGCATCACGATGGATTAAAAGCTAGACCAAACTAGTTTGCAGGAGATGAAGAGAGAGCTGAACCTTCCAGCAGAGACAAGCAGAGAAGATGAGAGAGGAAGGACTTTGGAAGCTTTCAGAAGTTTCAATTTTCTCCTTTTAATGTTTTGATTAACCTTTTGCCTGTTCAGGGCTCCAGCCTTCCATGGGTGATGGCTAATATCTTACCATTGCTACTTCCAAGGGCAATTGTGATGTGTTTTTTAGATGATTAGAGGAACCTCAGCACATGGTTTCTCATGCTTATAGTTGTGAGAGAGACAACTGGGTGTCCTCCAAATGTTCTAGTCTTCAGATGCCACCCTGACCAATGGCAAGGGATGGTGTCAGCTGGAGTCTACAACATCAGCTTTTCCTTGGTCCATCGCTTCTGACTATTATAGATGGGGACTGGGATGGCTGAATGTTCCTCAGCACAAAATAATTCCTTCTACTTTGGAAACAAGCATGAGAGGTTCTAGCTAAGCTTTCTGCAGAGATGCTAGTTTTCCAGGCGTAGGACTGGTTTTTTTTTTACCATCATTCCAGCACATGGCCAAGAGCATGCTCAGACCCTATGTAGCTCCACAGCAGCAAAAAAGTCAGTCTGCAGTTTCTGGAAAGTTATCCCCTCTTGTTTTTCTTCTCCTCTCCTTCTGAGCATTAGGGTGGGAGCTGAGAATCTGAATTCCACCAGGCACCTTTTATCAAAAGCATTTCTGAGAATGATTAGACTTGGAATCACCACTGAAAGCCAAGACCATTCAGCTTCTGACTGTGTGATTGTAGCAGCAAAACCTGGCAGGCAGTTCCTGCCTTGGACAACTGTATGCCATCCCAGATCAATCCAGCGTTGCCGATGCCTTTTTCATGTGACTCCTTCCTTTAGGTGGAGGAGATCTATGAGAGAAATGGCTTCTTGTTCGCCTGGGACCCGGATTTACTAGCTAGTAGTAGCTAATGCTTTCTTGTAGGCTTAGCCTGGCAGTGATGAAAAAGAGCAGAACACAAAGCTCAGCTCGACCAGGCATGGCCAGGTCAGTCAATTAAGGCAGCGGGATGGGGAGGAGGATCAGGCTGAAGAGAAAAGGCGGGGGCAGCAGTGTGGCCACAACTCTGCCTCGGTTTCTCATGGCAACCATCTCAAAGGCTTTTGTCTTTCTGCCCTGCTTCATAATTAAGTGTTAAGAAGAAGTACAGCTCAGCTTCCTTCCTGATAAAACCATGGGTTACATTCATCTTCCAACCTGACAGTTTAGTAGAGAATTTCAGATAAGAGATTGCACGTCCATGAGAAATGAGGAGGAGGACAAAATACAATTTGAGAATTTAACATTATCAGAGGCCAGTTGGAAGAACCTTGTTGAAGGATGGAGACTGTATGGGTATTCGGTTCTCTGGGTTATGATAAAGTGAATGTCCACAATTTGATCCTAGCAACATTTATATATGACTGTGTCAAACACGTTTTGAGAATGTCTAGAAGTTCACCCGCTCTCTAGAAAAATGTGAATTTTACTGCCCCTGTTCATTCATTGAGATTAGCCGCATTCGTGTGTCAACATTCACCAAGACTTGGACACTTACTACTATGGTCATTTAGCACAATACTTCAAAATCAAAAGTTAAAGCTTCCCTTAGTCATCAGTTCCTGGTGACTATGTGATTTTCTTGCCAACAATAGAGAAGAAAGTGTTTGGGGTTTTGTTTTTGTCTTCCCACCCTGAGATTTCCTGGTTTCTCCCATCCAGATATTCACCATATCTGACCAGGGTTAGCTTTTTCAAGTTCAACTAGTGTTGACTGGGTGCTGTCAGCTCCTTGTGCTAGTATAGAGTTGGTTGCTTGGTTTTAACTGCAGCTGTGTAGAGGAAGTGTGTGTCAAGGAGAGCTAATTCTCCTGCCTTACAATGAAAATGGGATGCTCTTTGTCCCAGGAAGGAGGCTGCTGGTGGCACCAACAGGAAAAGTTAACCCAGCCTTCCCCAGCCCGGCATTCATTTAGATATATTCATCTCCAACTCCCCTAATTCCCAACCGCCCTGTCCACTGGCTGGGAACTCTTGGAGTCACACTGCTCTCACCCCAAGGGGAAAGATGAGTTGACATAACCCTGGTCCCTCCCTTATCTCTGCTAATCTAAAACCAAAGAAATGCCTTAAAGGCATGTAGTCCAGCGTCTCCTTGGTCCATAAAGTTGCCCTGAAGATTTATGGAAGGGATGCGACCTGAACTCTGGACTTTGCGGCTGATACTTTCCACTCCTCCATGACATTAGCACTCCAGTATATATGCGAATGTATGTGTGTGTGTGTGCGTGCGTGCGTGTTTTTCCTCCCCCCATTAATACGTCACCAAGTAGGTTCCAAAGTCCGCAGAGAGTTCTTGCTACGGCAGCTTATTTCCGGTTCACTTCCTCCAAGGGGAGCACCGGAAAACGAAGCGAACGCAAACAAAGTTGCGTTCGGAGGTTGCTGGTCAGCATTAGCAAAGCTTAATGAGAACGTAGCCAGTGGAAAAACGAAACAACATCAGTTACAGCGGGTGGACGGGAGTATCACGAGCTGTCGGCCTCTGAAAACCAGGAAGAAAAGTCTGCTGCGCTGCGCATGGGCAACCCACCCGCCTCATCCACTGCCTAAAGATCACGGCTTTTCCACGGGTCTTGCAGGGCACTTTTCCAAAAGCAGAATCTGAATGCCCGGAACTCTAGCAGCAGTCTACCCCTCACGGCTTCACCGAGCCTGCAAAGGCTTAAACTCATCCCAAGGCATTGCAGTCTTCTAGGGACAGACGTCCACGGCAGGCGGCAGCTGCCTCGCTAAACCTGGTTGATCTCCCCTAAACTAAGCAGGGCTGGACTCGGTTGCTACTTGGATGGGAGATTGCCAGGAAATTCTGGACCTGCAGGCTAGTGGGGGGGAAACAACAAAACACTTTAAAAAAAAACCCTGTTAACCTGTCACGGCTTTCTCCTTTCCCCACTAACGTGCATGGTCAGGAGACCAGGGATGCGTTTATTGGAGCGACAGAGTTCATCTGGGCTAACTTGGGGGCTGGGTTTTATTGTGCCCAGCAGAATGAATGCACCACTTATTTAATTTATACCCCCGCCGCTGCCCTTCTGCTTGCGCCCCCCCTGCCCCGCCCCAAGGAACATAAAGTGCCTTGTCCAGCCTCACAATCTTCTCTTTGAGGTCTGTTTGGCGGCTGAGAAAAACCTGCAATCAAAATCATGCCTTTCCGGCTAAGGACATCTGAGCGAGCGGATGCACGCAGAGTCACCCTCGGAAGCACCCTGTCCTTACATAGCTATTGCACAACCGTCCCCTGCACAGTAAGGTTTGCCTCGGCTATCAAAACATGTTTTGACATTCCTGCAATGTTAGCCATGCAATTTAACCTCTCTCTAGCCCACCCACTTCTCTAAAAAGCCAAACTAGAATGACAAACAATCTCTCTTCGCAGAATAAAAGAGATGGCTAAAACCTGCCAGGCTTCACCCCACCAGAAATTCAAGAACTTCTGAGAAGCGCTTTTTGCCAGAGGAAGTTTGGAAGCCGCACCCAGAGGGTTTGTGCCGCTGCTCCAGCACCGTCCCCGAACGGGGAACCGGGTCCAGCCCCTCCTGCTGCTGGTCCCTCCCGCCCGAGTTAGTCTCCCTCTGAGCGGGCGAGCCGAGCCGGTTCCTCTCCTTTGTCCCTGCAACGCCCAATTTGCTTCCTCCCTGCCGGTCGCAGGCTGGGCTGTGCGAGACACACACGCACTGGGCCACTGAAAAGGGAGGACGAGCAGCAGAAAAACCAAACATATCAAGGTAAGTGGGGTTGCTCCTTAACTTCCTGGCTGTGACAAGCACAACAATTTTATACACAAAGTATGTTGTCTAACAAACCAAGACATCCGGGATGCTGCTGCTGCTGCTGCTGCTGCTGCTGCCAGAAACGAGAAATGCTGCCTTGCTATGTTGCTATCCTTGCTATGATCCTTTCGAGGCAGAATACAGGAAGGCATCGCCGCCCCCCCCGCCCCCCCCCCGCCCCACCCGCAGGACCAGAGCCAAGGCAAATTAGGTCAGATCTCCCTTTCTCCTTTGAACCAAAAACCTTTATGAAAAGCTGCTTTCTACAAGACAGTCCAACCTCCCTCTTACCTGAAAGGCCCCGTGTGCGTGCACACACACACACTTACGTATCACTATTTCTCTTCCTTTGGCAACATGCCATCTCCCAGACCCGGAAAGAATATGATGTCCCACATATGGGAACCACCTGCTGACAGTTGTTCTGTCATCCTAGAAACTTTAGGTGCATTATGGACTGTTTTACTATGTGAAAACTGTAGTGATGTCTTAGTCTAAAAGAGGAATGGATGTCATTCCCAGGAATTGCTTTGTGAGGGCCAGGACACTGTATGTGCCTCCTGGGCACTGGTAAGATAGCTTGGCAGCGGGCGTAGACTAGCATGAACGTCCTTGGGATAAACTCTAGCTGAGGTGTGGCATGCTGACCAAAAGGCAACCAGACTGACTGGTATTAGGCCCTCCCCATTAGCTGTGTGCGGCATGACTATGACTGAGGTTGATATGTCACCTACCCCAGGAGTTCCTAGCCTCTGGGGATCAATGGATAGATTTCAGCGGGTCCATGAACTTGGATGAGAAAATATTTGTTAAATATCTTATGTAAACAATAAAGTAATTTATGGCCTCTGGCTCCAAACTGTTTGTTTATTTCAATCCATACATCAAGCATATATTTTACTATAGTAAATATTTGTTATTTTTAAACATTTTGATAACTGCAACTGAGCATAATTGGTATCCTTTGTAGTACGCTCTGTATCTATATATTGTATTTAATGCATTTAAATTCATTTTTCTGAAAAAGGGTCGGTAGGCTTCACCAGTATCTCAAGGGGTCCATGACACAAAAAGCCCCCCGGTTCACATCTTCTCTACACACCAGGAGTTATGGGAGAGCCTCAACTGACCGAAGCCATAATGAGCAACAGAGGTCCCTCCCTACCTGTGGGCTGCTCTGGTGAGGACCACGCTCTGCACTATGGCGTGTAGGGCATGTAAACTGTACAGAGCACAAATTAATGAACCCATAAAGGAGAACGTTGTGTATCTGTGAAACTAACAATAAGGGGAAAGACGTTGCACGTTTGGATGAAAGTGGTCTGATCTTGGGGAGCTGATTAATACATGCATGGAAAGAAAGCTGTGCATTTCATGGTGAATTAAAGGACTAAAATGTATACCAGGAAATATGAATTGGTGCCATCTAGACTTTGCAGGTACGTATGAAAATAGGAATTCCTAGGTAGACCAGACCAGGAAATCAGCTCCACAGGAAGGCTAAACCGACTTTTCTTGAGATTGGCTGTAATGACAAAATCTTCTGAGCTTGACTGTGCTGGGCCTGCTCCTCCTTCTCACAGGTCAGGGAGGCGTCCGCCTGAGCCGCTTCTGAATGTTACCTTGTTGTTCCCAACTTAAAAAGGGCGTCAGCCTCTGTTTTCTAGGCAACTGTTCCTGCGAATCTCCGCCAAGGTCACCTTCCTTCCTTTTGACAGTTGGTGATAGTTCCACGGTATGCTCCAGTAAGGATGATAACAGAAGAATCCATAACGAGTACGAAAAAAAATTGGACAGGATTCGGAATGAATGGGATCCGGGGATGACGTGTTTTGGTTAGATGACAAGAATCGTGTGGGTAAGTGGAAAAAAATGAGACAATACAGGGGGAAAAGGTGATCGGCCCATTTGGAGCCCTAAGAGTGAGGAAGAACGGGGACCAGCGAGTATCTCCTCAGAAGAAAGTCTGCTTGTTCTGATGCATGTCTAAGCCTACTCGTTCATGCACAGGGAAGAAAAATAAACGTGAAACCATGACTGATTTCACTGTGGTGAAAGACTGAGAGGATTGGCGAAGCATAGGAGGGCAATGAGGGGTTCTGAATATGCAACAGACCATGATTTTGAAAGTATCAGGGGTGGATCCTGGGGGGAAATGGACAAGGAAAAAAGAAAGGACAGTTTCAGGAAAAGAAAGTCCTGTACAAAAACATATGGGACAATCTCTCAGCAGAATGAACGGAAAGTGGACATATATGCTCAATGTTTGGAACAGGGTGAAAAGAATGATGTGAAAGTACCACCAAACTGTGTGGAGTGGTGAAAAATTGATAGAAGGATGAAGTGAAAGAGGTCATGGATGAAGAAAATACATAGAAGAGAACAACTGCTGAAAACGGTGAGGGTGAGAGAAAGATATTGTATAATGCGCACAGTATATAGAGAAAAAGAGTGCAAGCCAAACAGAGCAAGGAACCGTTTAGATGGCAAGAACCAACGGTTTTGATGCAAATGGGAAAAAAGGCTTTAGGAATGGAATGAAGAGGGCTGAAGAAGAAGAGGAGCTCCTGCAGGGCGAGCGGAATTAAAACCAAAACCAGAGAGGGGGAACGCTGGAAGGAGAATGTCCAGAGGTCCGACAGAACGGGACCGACAGGCACACGTCGAGCTCGCGCATCCAAGAAACAAGGTGTGGAAAGGGGGCCGTAAATGCTGGGAGCAGGCTGAAGGCGACGGGGCTGCAGGCTGGACGGCCTAACTGCACAGCCGTTAAAATACGGTTGCAGTCGGCTTCGGGAGCGGCTGCGCGACGTCCCCGACCTCGGGAGGCGCGGAGGTTGCCCCGTGCCGGGTGACGGGGGGGCCCTCGCGAGCCCCCTTCGCAACGGGACCAGCCGCAGGCAGTTCGCTGGCCGGGGCGGGCGGGGAAGGCCCTGCGGGACAACAACCGAGGGGAGCGACGGGGAAGCAGCAGCGGGCGTGGCGGGGGCCGGTCTGTGCTCTCCGCAGGTCACCGGGCGCTGAGCACCGGGAGAAAGTTTGGATCTGGAGAAAGTGGGCGGGAGCGGACGGGCTGAGCGGCCAGGGGCTGCCCGGGGAAGCGGGCAGAGAAACGGACGCTGGGCACCGGCTCCGCGCTGAGCGGGGACTCAGCCCCGGGTGGGCGAGGTCCGCATCCGCGCCGGGCCGGATGGCGGGCTCGGGGGCGGGCAGCGGGGGGCCGGGGGCCCGAGCACAGCTGCACCGCCTTCAAGAGCTGCCGGGCGGCTGCGGAGCGGAGGGCCGGGCGGGGACGCGTCGAGCCGAAGTCCTCGGGCGGACCGGGAGCCGGAGCCGGAGCAAACGCCCGCCAGTCCCGAGAGCGCCCGGCGCCGCGGCTGCCGGCACAAGCTGCTGCGTCCGAACGGGCTTCCCCGGCGCGGCAGCCCCGCAAGGCTCGGGGCGGGCTTCGCACCAGCCGCCGCCGCCGCCGCCCCGCCGGGCGCGCCCCGAGCGCCCGGCTGCCCCCTCCTCGGGCCGTCCTTCCCCCGAGCGGGGAGCGTCCCCCGCCCCGGCGGACAAAGCAGCCTGTGTGCGGGTCCGGCGCGCCTTTGTTCCGCGGCCCTCCGGCCGCTGCTCCGGCCCCGCGGCGGCGCCTCGCATGCTAACGAAGGGCCGGGAAGAGCCGCGCGGCAGCTGCCCGCCCCCCGCCCCCGCCCGGCGTTGCCATGGGAACTGCCGGCTCTCAGCAGCTGCGGCCCCGCGGCCGTGGGGAGGGGGCCGAGCCGTCACCCGCGCAGATCCGGCCCCCGCCCCTCCGCCCCGGCAAGGCGGGTCGCGCTCGGCGGCGCTGCGGGACGGCTTCCGACCCGCGGCGAGGGAATGGGAGGCGAGCGGGTCCGGCCTCGGCGGGGGCTGCAGCCCGAAGAAGCGGCGCCTCCGGGCTGCAAAGCCCAGGATCCCCAGCCAGCAGCCCCGGGAAGGCTGGCCGGGGTCAGGGTCCGCCCCGCCCCCGGCCCTGGAAGCCAGCAAGAGCAGGGCTGGCCACCCCTGCCTCCCCCCCCGGGGGTGGCGCCGCCGCCGCCGCCGCTGCAAAATCAGTGCGGTCCCTGGGCCGCAAGATCCCGAGGAGCAGGCGAGGGCAGAGAACCGCCCGGCTCTTCTCGGGCCCCCAGGTCACCTGGACGTTTGCGCCCAGGGGTAGCGCCCGGCTAACTGGATCGGAGACCACCAGGAGGGGATCAGGCTGGGGAGGGAGCTGCGTCCCAGAAGAAGCAAGGCCAGCTGCGTCTGGGCTCTGGGCAGGGAATTGGCAAGCTGGGCTTGAGGGCACGAGGCTGGGCTTGAGGGCAGGAGGCCACCTCAGTGAGACCCAGGGCTTCCCTCTGGCTCTGAGTCTGCGCATTTCATGGCTCCCCCTCAAAGAGGCAGGGATGAGCAGCCAGTTTCCAGAAGCCAAGGTCAAGGGGGGAGCAGAGAAGAAGGGAAGTGCGGCCACCCCTTGCCCTGGGCCCCCAATGTCCTGCCCTGTTAAGGAGCCACAAATTTTGGGTCACAATAAAAGCCGGTGTGGTCCCCTTGAGCCACGAAGGGTGCCACGGCCTGGCTCCTGGCATGATTGTGGCAAGGACCAATTGGCATGTTGAACCTCCTTTGCACGGTGGGGGATGGCCAGGAGGTGGCAGCCGGGAAGTGCCCCCAATGCTGGTGCTTTGGCGCCACGTAGTGGTCCTTTGCAGTTCTGCAGCACGATCACCGGGCTTCGCACACTTTATTCCCCATGGCTGTCACAACTCTTAAAAAAGGGAAGCCTGGGTACCAGGGAGGGCTTCGTCAAGGCCGTCGCTAAGCTGGGTCACCCTAAAAGCCGTTTGCCGGCCTCTTCCATCTGCCCTTCCTCTCCAGTAACTTTGCACATAAAACTCGGGCGGAGCTTCAGTCACACCCTTGAGGCCACCATCTTGACTTATTTGACTGCACCTGTGGACATCCAAAAAAGGGCCCTGCAAGGTAGCAGAAGCACTTATGCGGAAAAGTAGCTTTTTCTTCAGCGGAGTTCGTATCTGCAGTGGAAGCCTTTAGAAAGGGCGCCATTCTGGGCAACAGAAACTCCTTCCCCGGGTTCATAGAAAGCCTTTTCCCATCATGGTCCCACTCGGCCCGGGGGCTTTAATCGTGACGCCTCCCACCGAGGCCCTGTAGAAGGTAAGCAGATGGCGTGATCTGAACATGCCGGGCCGGGCGGGCCGGGCCTGGAGACGCCGGTCAGCCATTGGCAACTAGGTGGTCGCTTTCAGAACCAGCAGTCACCCGTGGCAGATTTTGAGTTCACCGCCTTATTTGCTGTCAGAAGAGCAATATTAAATTTCATCGCAAGCCTCTCAGAGTAGGGAGTCAATACAGATGAAAACAAAGACAAATGGCCCAACTTAATTTCATTAGAGTTTTGCTGCTGGGTGCAAACCAGAGAACAGATGCATTATCTAGTGTGCGCGTGTACGCGTGTGCACGGCGCATTCATCCCCCTAAGAGTAAGCGATATTTTGGCATCCCTAAGCAATCGCCAGCCGGCCCCTTGGGGTGCTCCACCTGAGGTGCGTGGTGGGCAGAGCTAACGGGCGAGAAGCAGCAATGCCAGTTCTATGCAGAGGATCTGGGAACTGAGATGCATTTGACCTGAAGGAGCCACCCAAGGACGCAAGAAATTAATGGTGCCCGTCCAGCCCATTTGGGAACAGGAGCAGCTCCCTCCCGATGGGAGAAGGGAGAAAACAGAAAGTCCTGGGGAGGAAAACCAGGAGTGGCCGTGGGGTCAGGGAACCGGAAAGGCTGGGGCTGAGGAGGAACGAGGGGTGATTTCACAGCGATTGTTCTCCAGCTGCAACGTGTGTGTGGCAGGGGTGTGTGTGTGTGTGTGTGAGAGAGAGAGAGAGAGAGAGGACTGCTTATTACCACCACAGCCAGGGGGTCTCTGGTCTGTTCTTCCCAAAGAAGGAGGAAAGGGGGGCTGCAGCCCAAGGCCGCTGTTGTCCCCTCCAAGCTGACTTGCAATGGACTTTCTTTTCACCCTACCGGGAACACTGTGGGTTTTAGCAAATGGGTTCAAGTGGGTCCACGTGAGATCACTGTATCATAACCAAGACCCTTGCATTTCTGTTGACGCACGTGAGTTGCACCAGAGCACAAACCTCATCCCTAAATAGCCGCTGTCGCCCGGCTAACAAAGGGCAGAAGACCTGGGACAGCCCTGTTACGCCTCCACGCAGGGAACCTCTGAACTGACGGAAATAAAACCAGTTCTTCGACTGGGGCAAAGCACTGTCTGATTTTCAATGCGATTGCTCGCTGCCGCCCCAGAAATGCCCAGAAAACCACGCTTAATGTCTGCTGCGAATTGGAGCTGAATTAGGGGGCAGAGTTGCTAAAATGGCAGTGACTAGAAAGTTTTTTTCCCCATCATTTGAAACATCATCATTCTAGTGCTGTAACGGCTTTCATTATGACATGTTATTTGAGGCAATATATTACTTTTCCAGTGTTTTAGTGGTAATGAAAAGATGGGTGTTTAAAATGAGGTGAGAAGAGTGATGGCCTCTGCAGGCAACCATGAACGGACTCCTTGCCCGGCTCCTGCAGAGCCTCCAGGCGCAGGAGCCGCACAAGGGAAGCTGCCTGGCTCTCTCCTGCCTTTCTCCGGAGAACTGGCAACGGCCGAATCAGCGGAAACGGAGAAGACAGGCGTCTGAATGGCGGCGCTGGGGGGCCCGAGGACGCCCCAGCCAAACTCATGGATGGGAGCCCCCCCCCCGGTTTCACAGAGCGCTTCCATCCCACTCACTCCAGTTTATTGCACCAGGCAGCCGGTCTTAGCCGTCTCGCTCAGGAAGGAGGGACGCAGCACGAAGCGCTCCCGCTCGCCCACCCCTGGCAATGCCCGAAGGTGCCTGGGACTAACTCGTTCACGCAGTCCTGAGGTTGGAACGGTTTTGCACACCGGCTGCGCAGCCTGGACATTGCCCTGGGCTGAGGCTCCCCTCCCTGGGATGTCTGGAGCTGTTTCAAGTGTCTTTGCTTCAAGGTGTTCTTGGGCCGAGGTTGCTCCCAACCTGGGTTTCCCCTAGGACCCAGCTCCGTGGCCTTGATTGCTCCGTGCGGTCATTTCTTTATTTGTATCACCGTCGTGGCTGGTATGAACACCGTTCCTGAATTAGGTTGCGATTCCTTTCAGTGCGGCATGTCTGCAGAAATACGCTCAAAACAACGGTACGTATCTTGCACCTCCAACGCATACTGCAAGCATGGTGATGTTTCTATGAACGAAGAGTGTCTCCATCATCTTTTCCATGGCCTTCAGCCACTGGGAGGAGAAATTGAATTTACAAATGAGCAAGTTTTGTGCAATAAGCTGGTAATGAAACTATCATTCTCGAAACCAATTTAGTCTTCTATTTCCTGGTACGAGGCAAAGAATTAATTGGCAGCACATGGCTTATAATGGCCTTTTTGCAGGAATGCTCCCAGGTGGCTAGTTGAAATACTAACTAATAGTTCCAATGTTAACTAGTTGGGCAACGAGATGTGAAAGGCGTGGGTGCAAGGACATCTGCCACTGCAGATGCCCCTCTTGCCAACACAGGGCACACCGTCGGGCTTCTATTGTTGCAGGAGTCTTTTGTGCAGATTGGAAATAAAAGGTTATCTAACAAACTGAGGATTGAACTAAACTTAAACTATGGCTTCTCTTCTTGCTTTGTCAAACCTTGGGCAGGGGTGGGGGGAGGAAAGTGACTAGGAAGTTTGGATCTGCCTCTCACAGGGAGGAGGAGGAGGAGGACTTTTCCAGCAACACACATCCCTGGAAATTAACTGAGCAAGTTACAGCTCAAACCAGCAGAATCACCATTTCTTGTGCAAAGCTAGTAACTCCTTGCAGGATGCATTCTGTCTGTTAAATAAGATGCAGAATGAATGTGAGCGACTCAGGAAATTGGCCTTGCCATATTCATTCCAATCAACAGGATGCATCATTGAGAAAGTAGACTTAGGAGGGCCGGCCATCAGGCGGAAGGAGAAATGGGCCGCTGTGAGATGGGAGGGGAGGAGACCTGCTGGCTCGAATGAAGGCTCCATCCTCCAGGCGCCAGATCGGTCATGGGCTTGGTGGTCCCGGACAGTTTCTTATTCTTGGTGTTGCTGACAAGACTGCGAGACTGAGTCCTCCACCTAGGAAGCCCAGCTGTGCCTGGGCTGACCTCAAAAAAGCTAAGCGGGAGTGAGCCTGGTTAGTGCTTGGATGAGATGCTGCCTGGAAATCCGGTACAGCCGCTGTGGGGGAGACTGGGGAGTCCTGAAGGAGATGGTGGCACTGGCAAATCCCTTCAGCTCCGTGGCCGAGAAAACAACAGAAAGTCTTGCTGAATCTGAAGTGTAAAAATCCGGAAGCCCGAGGGCAGGGCCCTCAGTGCCTGCTTGGGATGCTCGTACAGCGGTAACTGATGAAATCATCAGCCGATCAGCTGAACTTTGTATCTAGAGAAACAGATTGTCAAGAACAATTCAGAGCTGGAGTTCCTTTCTCCCTCATGTCTGTCGGCCCCGACCCTGAGCGTATCGTGAGACAGGCAATACAATAGTCACAGATTGTATCAACACAACAATACCTGACAAAGGAGAACAGCAGCTTCCCACCGGCTTCCTCGAAGGATTCCTCCTTCCTCCCACTGTGTGAGGCTGAGGGTCAGTAAGGGGCGAGTGGAGACCACCTGCCCCCTGCAAAGGGCCCACCAGCCCCCGCTCCCAAGACGAAGGGGTGAGCCATGGGGCTCATTTCCAGCCAGGTGCTGTTGGATCAGTATTTGGGAACTGCGACTGCAGTCTG
Organism: Python bivittatus; assembly: GCF_059951505.1. NCBI lineage: Eukaryota > Metazoa > Chordata > Lepidosauria > Squamata > Pythonidae > Python > Python bivittatus. The sequence goes on from NW_028277053.1 coordinate 19,503,819, forward strand.
CAGATCAACCCGGGCCTGCTTCCACGCGGCGTTGATGCATCACAGTTGCTGCTTTGTGGGAGGACTTAGAGGCTTCCTCTTCACAACACACACTCAGGCATGCTCAGTAAGGATGGGCTCACCACCACACCGCCATATCGCAACTTAACCTGGGGCTTGAGTGCAGTCACTGTGATTTATAAACCATGGTTATGGTTACTCCCACCTCTGTGTTTGTGTAAGAGATGTTGGCTTAGCCCAGCGAGGGCGCCAGGCCTGTGTCTGGCTGGCTGGTCCTCCTTCCAGAGAAAGAGAGCGAGCTTCTTCTGCATTCGATGCGGGCGGCCCGTTTCCACCGCCAGCGAAGGCTGTTCTTGCTCAAGGAGGACCCTGAACCGGCCACAGCTCACGGAAGGCCAAGAGGCAAAGGGAGCCCCAGAAGCTCCTGCTCCGGGCAGCCGGGAGCCAACAAAAACCCCAAAGTCGATGCCGTTCTTCAGTCAAGTGAGTGAATAGAGGCATTCAGTTGCAGCGGGTTAAGCTCAGTGCCTCTCTGTCACAGGCTGATAAGTGCAGCATCTGAGGGCCAAAAATGGTGGGGACCCTCCGCCGAAAATGACACACGAGATTTCAAGGAAGTCAAACTAATTGACATCCATCAGCCACAGGACGATTGCAGTTCCCAGCCCAAGCCCAGGCAGATATTCCACTCCTTCCCTGCCTTATGCAATTTCCATAATATTATTATAGGGTTGGGTTTTCTCTCTCTCTCTCTCCCTCACACACACACACACACACACACTCACACACACAAATATTAATACAAAAATATCGGCTCCTGAGACTTTTCATTTCATGGGTTCTCTCCATGGCCAACTAGCCATAAAATGACACACTTACTTGCGTTGTTCACATGTGCCTTTGTTAAGGATAGACATTGTGATAGAGGTGGTTACCTTTCAAAATGCCATCACTTTTAGAGCTGTCAGAATATGAGAAGTTTACTGGAGAAAAATTAAAGCGCTTATTACTAAAATGATGCACTTAATACAGGATTAGACCATTTATCTTGTCATTAACCATGGCTCCAGGCCATGCCGAGGAGTTGTGGACATGCCTAGTGCATAAAAAGTTTGTGTCCCCGAAGTCTCCATTGCCAGGGAGGAGACGCCACTGAGATAGACAAAAAGGCACCAGAAGGGAAGCCGCACGCAAACACACCCTTAGGCAAAATCTTCCCTGGGTGTCAGGGAGAGAGTGGATTAGAAAAGTCCAGGAAAGGAGCTAAACGTGTATCCCACCCTTGTGATGGGATAACAAACTATTTGAAAAAAAAAATCTGCATCAAAGTTAATAAATTATGGGGGGAAAGCAATTAAATTGCTCAGTGGTTCAGCACTGTTCACCACTTGTTACTTACTGGAAAACCAAGGCCTATCCATTTGATTGGCTGTTGTACACCTTATTTGGAAAGAAATGAATCCGACCAACTTTGTCTTTAAAGAAAACAAGAAGAAATTAATCTTCTTGGTGTTAGCAATCCTGCGCCCAATTATATACAGCAGAGAACCCCTATAATGAGACATGAGAGGAACATTTATTTGGTCCTGAAATTTCAGCCACCGATGGGCACTCCTTGGACCTCCCTGTGCCAAACACATGGTTGTGGCCTCTCTTTTTAAGAGCTAGGTTGCCCAGGGGCCATTGGCAGTCAGGTGCTCTTTCCAAAGCACATCTGTGAAACATCTGGCGCACTCTTCACATTTTCCATCCCTTGACAAGCAGAGTGAGGACAGCGCCTCCATCAACAAGGATGACAGTTTTCTTTGGTCTCTGGAATCACAGGACAGAAGCCACGACGACACAGGCAGTCCCAAATCCCTCCCGCCTTGCGCTTGGATCAATGGAGCGCGCCAAGAGTCCCTCTGATGTGCTCCAACAGACGGCCAAATTCATCTTCAACTGGGGGCAGCGTTCAGCCATAGTTCTACTAGGCAAGAACTAAAAGCTGTTCAGATCCACACATACATTGAAAGAAGGTGGGGAGGGAAGGAACAGGGACGTCTCTCATGTTGAGAAACTCCACCCAGGGAAGAGGATGATATTTAGGTTGGGCTCTTTTTATCCAACAGAGAGATGGGGAGCAAGATGGATGGGGCTCCCTGTCATCACATAGTCCTTGAATATATGTGAATGGAGCAGTCGTCATCCAGAAAGGCCCAGGTTAAGCAACGTGGCATGGAAGCATTGGAATCATAGTTACTGGAAGAACATCCCTTCTGTAAAATATTTACTGTCAGACTCACTCTAGGTCTCTTTCTCCAAAAGCTACCTTCACTCACCCTGCTTTAGTGAAGACCCTCACCTTGCAGAGTGACTTATGGGAGACTCAAGTCGCTACAAGGGAAAAAAGGAAATTTATTTTAGGATACAAGATAGTTCAAGGACATACAGTTTAGCTGGACAGAAGGTTTCTGTGGCAGGGAAGAAAAAAAAAACTTAAGTTTTATTTCACTTACAAACTGGTCATATGATTGTATTGGATTCAATATTTAATACGTTAGATGTTAGACTGATAAATTAGGTAGGTGTTTTTAGTGTTTCATTGTGTGTTCTAAGATTTTCTTTCTAATTTTATCATACTCCTGTAATTATTTATGACCAATGGGTCCAAACAATAGAGAGTTTTATGCTAATTTACATTTAACTGAGATTAAATTAAATACCGTTAACATTACTCTTCATGCATTTAATGATTTTTAATAATTGCAATCACCTGGGTGGTTGCAATTTAGGGCTTCTGTTGGGAGCAACCACTGGGGCTCCAAGCCTCCAAGCTTTGGTGCCTGAGTCTGCTGAGGGTCTGGGGCCAAGACAGGGCAAGGAAGTACGTGGGCAAGGGCTGAACATTTCCCTGAGGGCTGGAAAGTAATTTGTGAGATGATAGATTGACACTGGTTAGTTGCAGGAACTTTTCGGCAGAAAACCCTTCCTTCCTTGGTTCACTCTCACTGTAAACCTGACAGTCACAATTCACTCTGAGTGATTAATCACAAGCAGGAGAAAATGTCTGAGCATGTCTGATGCAGCTGGATGATTAAACATCCACCACCTTGACTCGAAAGATGATATAAGGAATTTGACACATTTGCTTTCCTAGGTGAAGAAGCTGTTTGAAGACCTCCAGCATTTTCTCTGATTTTCTTTTTCTTATAATATTGTTATTGTATTGTTGAACTACCACCAGGTAGCCTTCCCAGTGTAGTTATCTAGGGAGAAAATACTGGAAACACTTGTGCATTTTAACAGTTTGATTTTTTTTTTCCAGATGTAAAGGAGACCCCAGAATCACCACCACACGGAGGCAAGTGTGAGGATCAAGCGTTGGTTCATTACAGGATCCAGAAATCAGTGCTCGTGGACTCTGAGAAACCGAGAGTTGGAAATGGCACAGAGTCCAACCCGCCTGCTCCAGGCAGGATCCCCAGTTAAAGCTTCCCTGGCAGATTGGGCTGAAGTCATCCAGAGACCTTCTGTGGCTGAATCCTAGTCCCGCCTCTTCACCACTGCACCATCCTTGGTCAAGCTTTGAAGCTCACTGTATTTTCACATGGCTGGCCAGGGGCTTTTTTAATCTGCTACCGAAATGCGACAGTTGCAATGTTTTAATGTGAAACTCTGCAAATGGAACTGCAGATTTTGTTTGTTTGTTTAAAAGACTTATATGGCCACCCATCTTAGAAACGCAATTCCGGGTAGGTCACAACAGTTACATCAAAACCAAGCATTATACAAAAGCGAAAAGCAGGAAACAATAAAAAAGAAAGACTAGGTGTGGTGCCTGAACCATAGCATAGGCCCAGCATTTCTCTTATGGCTAGGGTGACTGAGGAGTTGGTGCAACAGGTCTGTCAAGACAGAAAGCCTGACCTGGAAGACCAGATGTGGCCCATCTCTGGTGCAAACAGGAGGTAGAGCTAACAGTGAATTCTATTCTGGCAGAAACTCAGGAAAATCCTAGGACTCCACCTGGTTTCTAGGCAACATCTCATTAGCTCTGCAACCTAGGTGACCCCTTTCATTTGTACATTTAAGATTCCAGGGATAAATTAACCCTTCACTTCCTCTTCTGGGCACTTCTCTAGTCCATTCTGGACATCTTTTCTTCGTTACTCTCAGGCGTCCTATCTGCAGTTAAAAGAATTTTTGCATGCATCCTGAAGCAGCTTCAAGTGTCCTGTTTGGCAGCACAGAAACATCCACAGAAATAGCCAGAAATGCTTGGGTGGAACAGGACTTACCTATTATCACAAGCTACAGCGCATGTTAACGCTCACTCCAAGTAAGTTACCTTATAAATTCTGCTTCTAGAGCAGAAATTATGACTGCTCTTCCTCAGCCATTAATAAGTCAGCATTTTGTCAATGAATTTCAGGTCTGTTGGCCACACAAATGTACAAGCAGTCTCATAGTAAGCTGAGAAAAAAAAAAAGGCTCTGAAAGTATTTTACATCTTTATTTCAAACCTAGCAGCCCTTCTGGGTAACTTTTTGAAATAAGAGCGCTGATTTGAACAGGAATTAGTAGTCACGTAGAAGAAATGTAAACAAACAATCCATAAAACCTCTTTTCTCAACATCAGAACAGATTTATTGCCCTGCATTTCCTGAATATCCCATCCTAAGTCATTTTTTCCCTGTTGGAAACATTGTTTGTAAATCTGTGTTTCTTACGTTCTTCAAATCACATTCTTTAAATGCTTCCCTGCTGAAAACTGTAATCGGATCATGGGAGATAATGATATGGAGGTTTCCCATAAAATCATCGGATTATTCCCATCTTCCACCCAGGGAAAATAATCCTGCAGAATATGACAAGTTGGAGTAAGATGCTAGCATGATCCTGTGAAGGTTGTCCACTGTTGGAAACCCCCGAACTGCAATTGGATTGTGGAGGAGGCTTCCAACAGTTCTCCTTATTCCAGCCTTCAGGAGCAGCGTTTACTGATGATGGGAGCTGTAGTCCAACGCCCATGGATCCAAGTTTGGGAACTGCTGAACGCTGGTCCAATTGTTCAAATGTTTCCAATTCATTTTTCCCACATGTGCAGTAATTCTCAGTGAATGAAAAGAAGGAGTTTAAATCTGAGGTCTGATCAGCCTCCCTGGCTCTTCTCTTGAGGGCTTCCGTCCCCCACCTAGCCTGCTATACTTTTGTGCTCTTATGCATCAAGACATGTGCTGAAGAGTAATAATTTCATTTGCAAAATCACCACCCTTGAGGATGCTGTCGGTGCAGTATAGGAAGGCTAAATTTCAGATCGGCGCTTATGTTCCTCCATAAAGCTGATCAAATGGGCTTTGAGAAGCGTATGGAGGGAAGATAGACTGCAGGTAAATCCAAATGGGGATTCAGTGGGACAATTAACATCGTAGCGGTGGTTGTTTTTCAGCAGCAGAAGTCTTTTCTCTAATGTGGAGCTGTGGAAATGCATCCTACGACATCGTCATATCATCCGTCTTCCAGCCGTGCTCGCTTTTCTTTGCTCGCCTCCTGCAGAAGCAGCAACAGCAGAAGCATTTAGGCCCACGGCTTATGCAGCTTCTGTTTGGGCTGTTGCCGTTGTTTATAAATGCCTCCTATCATACTCACCATTATTGATGGACTCGTGGGCCAGAAAATAACAGTAGTGGTGTGGAAACAGGAACATCTCCTCAGAAATTCGCAAGGAAAAGCTGTGCTCTGAGATCTTCGCAAGCAAAGCATAAACAACAGGCTTAAACAGAGTTTTGAAGCCTCCCCTTCCACATGCCCTGGGCGTGAAACCCCCAGTTGTGGTTGTGCAGTTGTGGCCAGGCCACGGGGGGCAAGGGGGTCTGGAAAAGGTGGGTTCTGAGCCCCTTTGCTTAAGAACGAAGTGCCCCGGCTGGGCCTGCCTGGCTGTGTAAGAAGCAGGAAAATGCTGAGGGCGGAGGCAGACGTCTTTTCTCTCCGGGCAGGCCAAGAGGGAAGAAAAGGCCTGGGAGTTTGCTTTTGCCTTCCTCCCCCCTTTGTCTGAGGTTGGGACCCCAGGTCCATCCATCCAGCACCCATCTGGCCTTGCCTGAGCAAGATCAGGACGACGTCCAAGAGATCCTGGGCGTAGAAGCAGGCAGTGGCCCCCTGTGCCCGCGTCATTCCCAAGAAAAGGGCGTGAATGTGCCCATCCGCACTGGGATGCTCCGGCTCAGCCCTTTTCTGCTCTCTGTATGGTTCAGACGGCATCTTCCGTCTCCTCCCTCCCTCCCAGCTAAACTCCTTCAGCCCCTCCAGGCATCCTGAAGCTGATTTGTTTCCTGCCCAGCTCCTCTGTGGAATCAGGACTGAATTTCTTTTGTACGTTGGGCCCGTTGGGCCCGCCCGACAGTGTCTTATTTACATTTGCCCCTGGATCAGTGCAGGACCATCAGCAATTCAGCAGCCCCATTCACCACTGGAGATGCTGGTCAGAAATCCGAGTTCAAAAGCTGCAGGCCAAGACTGGGCAACTTTGTTCCAGCCCTTTCCTTTGACCCCCTTGTTTGCCAGAGCAGGAAAAGCTACAGGTCAGTACAGGTACCCCACAAGCCTTTTTAACCACTTTAGAAGACTAGCAACTGATGCAGATTTAAGGCAGTTCATGATTAGGCTAAAGCTTCTATTGTTGGAAAGCAGATTATACATGTACAGATATATGATTTCTACTCACGCTCTCTCAGATCCTTGATGGGAAGAAATCTGCTGTTGCATCATGAAAGTTCAAGATCCAAAGAAAAGGAGAAAATTAGCCAATATTCTTTGTTGCAGGCATGGAAGAATTTTAAGGTATTTAAAAGCCAGAAGCAAAATTGAAGCCAATTCTACGCAATACTTCTTCAGATTACGGATGTGCCAATTTCTCTCAGTTTTAGGAAAAGATACTAATCAGAGCCAAGGTCAACCCAGGCTGTTTTCATGAAGATTGGAAGAGAAATTAATAAGTATCTCATAATTAAAGATGAATTGTGCAATGGTCTCATACAAGAGATTTACTGAGGATTCCCATGTGAGGATTTTGCATAAAATTCACCAAATGGAGGCCATGCCTTTTCATAAAACAATAGCTGCTTAGCCTCTTGAGCAGTTTGTGTGTTTAGCTATTGTTAAAACCCGTTTTTCAGCTGATTTACAGTGTATCTGGGAGCAATGAGTTTTTCCTAATCTTCTACATTAAAATGAATCTTTTAACAGCCACGCTTGTGCTTGGAAACAGTTTTTGGTCAATCAGAGCAGAGCTGGGAAATGAAGAGATCCCCGTGGCTGCTCTCTGGAGAGAAGAGCCATTTCCCTTGGGAGGAGAGTGTCCCCAAAGCCATTCAGATGCTGCCCATCAGTGGTCACCGTCCAGGGCAAGGGCCTGGCCACCATTACCAGGAAGTGCCCGGAAATGCTGCAGGATTCAGCTTTTGCTCTAGAAAAGGGAACAAGGAAATGAAGATGAGGTCTCCACTGTAGCTACTTTCTTCCTTTCTTTACTCTCTACAAAAGCCATATCCTTTCATATTGTTCTAACCCTGGAAATCTATCCCCTCTTAGCAACCTGTTTCTGCAAAAGGAGCCATGTGAAGCTAATCTATCTTTGTCCTCTCCATGGAGATACCAGCCTTGTTCATCCACCTGTCTGTGTTCACCTTCTGCAGCCAAGTTGGACAACCGGTGATTCTTCAGACGCTTCAGGTCTCAATTTCTCTGAGTGGGCAAGAAAAGGTTGGGATCAACTCCATCTGGATGGTACAGATTTTTCTCTCTTCTCCAATCTGGGGTGCTCCAGATGTGCTGAATGCTAATATCCAGAATTACCAGCCAACATCCATGCTATCAAGGAATTATAGGAGTTGTAGTCCAACAACCTGGAAGGGGCACAGATTGGCAATGATGGCTGTGTTGTATATGATTTTCAGACTTGCAGTCTCAGAAGGGTGCCTAGTCAGCTTGACCCTGGAAAGCTAAGCAGAGTGGGGGCAGTATGGGAGATCAGCAAGAAATTTTGAGGCTCAAGGCTAGATAGAAAGGGGTGGGAGGGTTCCCAGAAAGCAATAGCAAAGAAAGCCAAGAGGGGGTCAGTTGTATGTCTTGGTGGTTCACTATGGCAGTTGTTACACATGGCCACAGAGCAACCTGTGAGCTTGATGGCTTAGCAGAGCCCCTTCAGACTCCCAGGTCATGTGACCCCAGGGGCGAGCCCTTGTTCATATGGTGGTCTATTTGCCTGTGATCTCTGCTGGCTGATGGGCCAGTCCTAACGGTCCGCCTTTCACTCATTCTTTCCTATTTATTCCTTGAGTAGGAATCTTCACCATTTTCTAGCATATGCCCAGAAGGCCGGCACTGGCTTGAAGTGCTCCGGTGCAAGCCATTCTATGAGCAAATTGCAGAGCGCGCCTGAGAGGCAGCAGAGTCCATCTTAAATCTAGTTGAGCAGGAAGCAATCCACACAAACTGGCTTCCAGATGAACGCATTTGGAACCCAGCAGAGTTTGAAATGCTCAGGAAAGTGCTGCTTGATAACCACTCAGGTGATAAGCCACAGGAAGGCCTCTTTCTTTTCTTTCTGGAGACACCTAGATGTCACCCTTCCACATATTTTATATGCTGAATAAATCCATCAGTATTTGGTTTTTATTAGAAAGATAACTTCTGTATCCCGGAACAAATTTCTGGATTTTACACCTAATACTGTACATTACATCCATCCTCATATTGCCTCTGTATTTTTCTAAGGGCCCTTAGCATTTACATCTCCTTCTCCTTCTCCTTCTCCTTCTCCTTCTCCTTCTCCTTCTCCTTCTCCTTCTCCTTCTCCTTCTCCTTCTCCTTCTCCTTCTCCTTCTCCTTCTTCTTCTGTATCCAAAACGTTTCACATTTACATTATCCTGTTGTGATCTTTCCAAGAACAGAACATGAGAGGCCGCTATGACCGTTCCCATATTTCAGCTGGAGGGCTATTTTGGCTGGGAGAAGCCGTTTTCCTCTTGGCCACTGACTGCATTCGGAGCACAGAAAAAGACGGAGCCCGCGTCTTTGTGACTCAGGGACAGAAGACATCCTCAGCATGCAGGAAACTCTGGCTCTGCCTCTCACGTTCGGAAACACCTCAGTGTGAACCTTACGCTGGTGGCCAGTTGCCAGTTAGTGCAGAGAGGCCGGCCGGTGGGCTGAGCTAGAATAACACAACCTTCTACATTCCTTCCTGAGCCATTATGCTAAATATGTATTTATTTATTATTAATTAATTTTAAAGAGTAATATCTCCAGGTGTGAAAAACAAGGCATGTTTGGCTCTCTGCTGATTAATGAGGAGTGATTAATCATCTCCCTTGTAAACAAGTACTTAATATATCAAACTGAAATATTAGTCTTATTTATAGAACACCATCAAAGTGTGCAGCAGTTTACAGGAATTGTACAAGCGACATGGACGGTTTTGATGGTGCAGAAGATCCAAGATGGGACACTGGAAAGAGGCCACTTTCCCAACATCATTAGATAGTTGCCATTCATTGTGACCGATAGAAGAAAACACTGCACTTCGCAAAGCTTCAGGCTCCTCCAAAATGCTGTCTATGAGCAAATAAGAGAGATGCACTGAACGCCCCCCCCCATGCAAACTCCCTTCCCTCCAAATGCCCTTTACCTATTATAACAATCAACTTAACCCATCAGTCTAACAGCCAGTTAAAGAGATGTCTAGACTTACGATCTGCTATCTGCTTAATATTCTTTTAGGATCAACCAGGGGAGAGGCCCAGTGAACATGATGTCAGCTCTTTGATCCATGGATAAAAGTAGGGGGGGACAGGATCAAAGGTAGACTTTAGAGACTACAAATTCAGGAAGGAAGGTTTTGATGCTGGTAAACTAATTAAATACTATTAAATTAGTTTTGGATTTTCTTTTCAGGAAGAGATTTCTAAGGAAGCACCTGAAGAAAATAGGAAGCTGATATCAGTCATAAAATATACAGTGAAATGGGGAAATGAAATAAAGGGAATTTGCATTCATCTTTTGTTGCAGTCAGCTGACAGAGACGTGACCCCACCACTCTTCTGCCTCATCTTTGGGTGGGTGGAATGACCCCTATGCTGGTTAGAGATAAACTGAAAAAATATGCAGAGTGAAACTTACCATTTAAAATCCACTGGTTCTGAATTTTGCAGAGAAATGCATGAATTAGAAAAAGTACAACTGACAAGTCTTTACAAAAATGCATGTGTTTGTGAAAATAATGTATACACCCTTTCATATATGAGTTATACTTTAAGAAATTGCTTTTCCATAGATTGTGCATACAATGGGAATGGCACTTCTAGAAGAAATGTGCATGAAATACTTGGAAATTTTACAAAATTCTCAAGTTCAATGAATTGTGTTTGCAGGTTAGCAAAAATGAGAAAAGCCCAACTGACAGATTTGCAGGTAATTACTAATCTTGAATGAAGATCGGTATGGGAAAAAAAGATAATCGCCAAAAGAGCAACAGAAATTGCTTCTGTGAGATACTTCCAAAGGCCAGTGTTTATCAGAACAGCGTGCACAGAAAGCCAGACTCGGGAATAATACAGTGGAATTAAAATTAAAGTGCAATTCAGATCTTTCATGAATCTCAGCTTTATGGAATTCATTGTTTCAGTGTCTCCTTGAAGGGTTTCTGCTGTCTTGACATGAGAAAATAAACGATTGCTTTAGCCTTTCCACTCAGGATCTTAACATCCAATCTCTCTGTCCTTTCCCACTACTGGAACAAAATATCTCAAATGTTCTTGTATTTTAAGTTGTCATGATTAGCTGAATATTATCAAAGCATTGAAATGAGTTTTATGTTCTACAAAACAATCTGTTAACAGATCTGCCAATTTGCATGTCATAAGTGGGTGACCTCATCCTTGGATGAAGGAAACATAGTTTACAGGCACACACATCTGCCTGCATAACTTCCTCATCTTTTGCCTCTCATTTGCTACTTTTATAGTTCAAGGATTACATAATTGGCTGACCTCCATTATCCCCTCTTATTATGTTTGCACTGAACCAGATCATGACAGCGATGCACAGCTCTGAACACCGGATGGCCTCTGGGGACACCTGCTTGAAAACGCAGAGAAGAAAAACCACAGAGGAGGCACCATTTAATAATGCAGTCTCAAAGATATGTGATTTTTCAGGAGATATTCAGTAAAATAGCCTTTACTAACTAACCTTTATAAAATAGCAGTTACAATGCATGACAAGAGTACACATTCATTCTCTTTGAATAATTAAGTCATCGGATCCAGGCTCAGAGTAGATCCACTGAATCTATGGCTAAATAAGCCACAGTTAATTTAGCTCCCAGTGATTTCCATGTCTACTGTTTTTGTGTCTCTCATCTGTACAACAATTTGGGACTGGGCTCACATAGGTTGCTAAACCATACTTTGCTTTTACCATGAGTGGGCAGTGGCTAGGTTCATATACATATAACCCTAATCCATTAATCAAGATTTAGAAACTGAAATGACTGGATCGGGAAAAAATGTCCATCCCAAGATCTTTGAATGCAGTAGTTGAACCCAGCTGTGTCCCTTTTCGAAAGTACACGACGTGTAGCCCTCCAGATGTTGCTGCAGTGCCTCTCTCAACATCCTTTGCCACTGATGGGGCTGATGGTTCAGCAAGGCCAGGAAGGCGAAGGGAAATCGGGGGGAGAGGGAGGCGACACCGGAAGGCTGCTCAGGTGAGCTCCTGCTTCTCTCGCATCCAGAGGACCCTCTGGGACGAAGGTCCGAAGTCTCCAACTTGGTTCTCAGAGAACAGCTGTGGTGCTTCAGCTTGCAATTGTTTATATTTACATAAGCCTTTGGGAGGAGTGATATGCTGAAAGTTGGTATATAAGTAACTGTATTGGCAAATAAATTTGAATATGAACCCTTCAAAGCTGAAGGCAGTCAGGTTTATTCCGACGTGACCACTGCATCGCTGCCTTCCGACTTCTCACAGAGCTTCAGCTTTTCGATCTGTATTCAAGTGGTAATGCCTGGATTATCCCAATATGCTTTATCCATACCACACTAAGGCCTCTCGTGCCTATCATAATGCATGAGCCCAGCCACGCATTCATTTACCACTGACATCTTTAACTGTGGCTTCCTAGGACGCACAGACGCAGGCAGCGGGTATGGTCTTCAACAATATTATTGTCTCCTGTTGGATTAGGAACGTGGAAGCTCTTGTAGGCGTCATCTGGTCACCACGTATGGTTGAAACCTGATCTTAGACTTGGACTTGTAGACCGAGATAACTGTAGTTAAGCAATAATTTTATAATATTGTAATATATATGTATATTATAAACAGTAATATATGTACAGTATACATATATAATACATAATAAATACAGATATAATATATAATACATAATAAATAATTGCCATTCTTCCAGCTTGGCAACATAAAAAGCCAAATCTTTTCTAGAACTGATCTGCTGTTCTTGCCATTTCTGAATCCGCATCGTTTTCCCATGTACCAGCCAGACATAGGTCTTTCCGAGAGAATGCCCTGGATAGTGACCTACCAGTAAGAATCACGATATCCCATCCAGGGCCAGTGAACTTCCTGGCAACATCTGGGCTGGGTTTTGAATTCTTGAAGCTCCTGGATGCAAAGGTGCCTGAGGCACAAACGCTTTTCTGAAAACTGAGGAAGAGGGTTGTTTAGAGGTCCCTGACTGAGAGTTGCCATTAAATCTATCCAACTGCAGGTTGCTTACAAACATTTGCCTGCTTAGAGTTATGTGAATATGTAAATCACCCCGGTGGCTTATGTCCAACTCCATGTCAAGAAGGGTTCTTTTCAAGAAAGTTGGCTATCAACACAGAAACAGAAAGCTACGTACCTGGAGTATCTCAGCTAGAAGCAGCTGGAATTCAACAGTCTTTACGTATAATATGCCAAAATATGAATTATTTTTTCCTGTAGTCATAAAATGCCTTTGGTTTTACTTCCTGTTGCTTTTCTGTATTGTGTTTTATTCTCTCTCTTTATTTTTCAGCATTTTGCTTATTTATTCATGCAGTTAATTGTCAGTTGTGATCTAAACCTTCTGTTCACATGTAGTAGCAACACTAGTCATGCTTCAGCTACTCTGGATGTGCTTCTACAGCTAAATAAATGCAAATTCATTTCCTGATTACTTTGTTCAGCTTTTCTCCACATCATTTTCAGGTTGTGTATCACACACACACACTGTGCTGCGCTGTGTTCTTGTGGGAAGAACAAATTGATGCTTGTGTGTTTGAATCCTCAGTCCTTGTGAATCCCACTGAATATTGAGACCCATCGTCGGAAACCAGTTCCTCACATACGTCACGCTGTGCTCTCACTGCTACGTCATTTTCTCACAGGGTTCCCAGATAACCTTTTATATTAATTTGCTCTAAGCATTCTCTGATCTAACACGAAAATGTATGTCCGTATTTTGACATGACCTCCCAGGAAGTCCCTGAAAAATCACTGAAAGTGTGGGTTTTGATTTCTGATGATTAAACCTGTGGAACATTTTAAAGTGCTGGGGTTTGGGAACTCCTCCCTTGCTCTCTTTTTGCCTAATACAGTAACAAACTCTGCCTTTCACAGGATGCTTGATCTTCATTTCTATGGAACTAAAAAATCTATTGTTTTCTTTCTATAGTGTCGTACCATTCTATTTTTAAATTTTATTTTATGTTGGACTATGATCCATCTTCTTCTTGTCATCCTTGGAACTTCTGCATGTTTCCATCTCTGATCAAGTCCTCTCTAATTTCCTCTAGGATAGAGGCAAGAGTGGTGAGGTTGTTGAAGATAGTTTTTACGGCTCCTCTAAGTCAATTTTCTGCCATTTGCTCCAGTTATATTGTTATATTGAGTTATATTGCTGTGAATAAAGTGTGCATGGATGAACTTCCCATGTTTGTAAAAGCAAAATCATTCTGAGAACTTTGGTTGCGGCTTCTGCCAGTGATTTCTGATTCGCTTCTACAGTGATAGGTCTGCCCTAAACATATTGGTGAAACTGTAGCAATGAGTGGCTTTTCTTCCTACAGTGGAGAAGATGTTTCTGTTCCATACTGAGAGAGGTCAACCCCTTCAGAACAGATGTTTCTGTTCCACACTGAGACGTCGTCCTTTTCTCCCTTCTGGAAAGGGAGTGGACAGTGTGCCAGACTGAACCTGGAACGGCCCCAGGCTTCATCAGAACTGGCCACACTCACTCGGCTTCTGATCTTCCGGCCTCAGATTACACCCCTTTCCCAAAAAATCACCCCGCCCCCGAACTATAGGATGGAGTTTTGCCAGTTTTAATATTAGAAGGTAGGCTTGGTTTGTTTTTTTAACTTAAACATGAAATATGAAGAATTGCTAAAAGGTCCTTGCTCTGACCGTGCATTCTCATTAATTTTGCTTTTAAGGCGTTTTCTTTTTCTTTTAGTTTGAAAAATGGGCCTCCGGTTTGGCTGGGTTGACACCTTTCCCACCCAACACTTTTCATAAAACAAAGATTAAACTGGGCTTAACACATGTGTGAAATGCTTGGAAATCTGGCAGCCGTTTCCTTGTCCCCAGCGGCAGCTGAACTGGGAGGAGGGGATTCTGTGCTGGGGAGGGGGCCCAACTTTGGGATGCATGCATTCCATCTTGGTCCTTGCAAGGGCATTTTTGAAAGGGAACAATGGGGGGGGGGCTTCTTTAAAAGCGCACAGGAGAGTTGATTTCTAAGGCTGAAAGTGCATCTGACTCTGTTGTCTCTCCAGGCTGATCCTGGTTGGCCAAGACATGACACAGTAATGCTGGCACACAAGCCCCCCCCGCCCATCCACCCCTGGGGCACCCAAGCAGAAGAGAGGAGGTGCCAGAAACAGCAGGGCATAGGGCGGGGATGGGCCTGTACTCCACTCTCCCCTCCTTACTCGCTTCAGAGGAACGCTTCCTCCGCCGGAGAGAAGGATCCGTTCTAAAAAGTTTCCCTCCTTCTTCTCACCACGTCTTTGAACATCCCACTTCAGTCGCACAGACAGGAAGAAAAATCCCTAAAAGGAATTTCAAATAGATCCTTGCTCCCCACCCCACTGTTCCCCGGCTTTGGTGAACTTAAGATTTCCGTGCATCTGAAGTCCAGCTGTGAAAAGAATTGGGAGAGTGCGCAGCCCATAACCCTGCGATTAGGGTGAGCACGTGGATTTTGGAGCCAGTCTGGAGGAAGGTCCTCCAAGCCTGAATGACATCCTGGGAACAGGTGCCCTCGCATGGAGGGCTTCCAACCTGCTGAAGAAGAGGAGGGGAAGCCGCTGCTGTGCTCGTGCCAAGAGGACGGGCCCGTTGGACGTGTCGCCAACTCAAGTGGCCCAACCCCTTGAGGGGAGCTGCCCTAGCGATTCTTCTCCCCACCCCACCCATTTGGAAAAAGAAGCCACTACAACAACACTGAGCAAAAGACATGATCTTAGCCAGGTATTTTTAAACACATTTGGCTTTTACATTTTACATTTCTGTTTTTAAATGAAAAAAGGGATTTTTTCCCCCTCCACCAGTAACTAATCTAGTGTGAGCGCCAATAGAAAATGATCTTCTGCTGGTCTTGGATTCTCACTTTAGGGAATCATTTGCAGCTGCTTTATTTAAAAAACAACAACAACTGGAAGCTTATTGTGGGGAATAATAACATGGGAGGAAATTGGGAGATCTTACAGCCAGAAAACCCAAAACAGGAAGAAATACATTTGAAAACAACATAGGGAAAATCTAATTGAAAATTATAAAATAGCTGCATTAATACATTAATATTATATTACAATGTAATTCTTGTGGTGTTGCAATTAGATTATAGCTGTCTCCTGTTTAAAGAATTTTAGCAGATTATTTTCCTTTTAACCAGTTGATTATTTAAGGTAAATAAATGTACATATAATCCAAATCTCAATATAAGTGCCTGTTAAGATACTGAAGAAAGCCTTCGCTGCTTTACGCTTTATTCTCTCTTATAATTACATGCCAGAACCAAAACAGCTCCGAAAAGGAAACACGTCCCAGCTTCTCAACTCTTCTGTGGATTAGGAGAACAGGGCTGGTCTCGCAAAGCGTGGAGGGCTGGTCTGAGGTCCTGTTTTGTGTGGATTCCCACGTTCTTGGGCCCACGTAGACTTTCCGTACCCAACAGGAGGCCCCAGAGCTCAAACGAAATGAGGAGGGCCAAGGGCATTCTGATGGTGAAGGGAAACCTGGTGATTTATGCCATAATTATTCACAGCACTCAGCATGAAGTCTTGGGGCATTTGTTTAATCAATCATGTTTATTAATGCTATTAATTTTCAAACATTCCCCTGCAAAGTAGAAAGGAAGCTAGGAAGCATAGAAGCGCAAGGTAGAAATGGTTCTGTGCTGACAACTGCAATTAAGCAGGTTGAGATACAGATGCAAAAGGCGGCTCTAGAGCCGAGGTCTTCCAGCTTTTTCAGGCCGTGCAACCTCTTTGTTTTGTTAAAAATGCTCAGAACTTCTGATCGCGTGGAAAGCTGTAGTGACTGAAAACGGGCTGCGCTTGAGTTAACTTCTTTTTCCTTTTTGCCCTCGGTCTCTCATGGAACCCCATCAAGTTGTCTCAGAACCTGGCCTGACCAGCCCTGCTCCAAGTGGACCCTTACGGACCTCTGCAGAAGCCATGCAGAGGATAGTGGTAATGCCAGACTCCTGCTTTTGTTACTCCATGAAGCTAAAGAACCACGAATGTTTCTGAATTCTTGGGAGTTTCCACCTAGTATTAGCCGGTAATGCTGGGAGTTGTAGTGGAAGACGTCTCAGTGGCGCCAGGTGGAGAGGAACAGCCTCTTGTCAGGAGACACGCAGCAGCGAGCACACATCTGTCCCTCACTGATTCTCTCCCCACTTGACCAAACTGTCCTCAGTTTGTAGATCTCGCGGCCCTTTTCCATTCTTGGTGGTTTAGCTCCCACTTTCCTTTTCTAGCCCTGCCTGGGCCCCGTCCAACACTGCCCTGCTCACCTGCCCTGCTCACCTGGACCTTTTGGTGGTTACAAATCATAGTGCTGGTAGCCAAAGCTAGATGACGCAGTAAGAAAAGTAGCGCTATGTGTCTAATCCACTTTGAATTGATTTTCACGGTCTTTCTGCCTCTTCGTTATTTTTCTCCAACCCCAACATGTCTCTTTCTTTTCACATTCCAGAGAATCTGATGAATGTTCCAAGAAAAACAGCAGTGCGCATTTCAAATATATAAAGTGCTGCATGTAAATTTTCCTGGAATTTCGGAAACTAGAAAAAAGTAGAGGCCCAGAAGAATTCCTCCCTTTGTTTCCCCTTCCCCGCTCTTCCGGCAGCAGGTTCGCGATGGGGCCGTTTCTGAAGGGCTCTGAGGTGCACCAGGAACGTGTTTCTGCACCGAAAGCCACATTTTCCAGAGTTTTTACAAAGCAGCTCATCACCCAGAAAAATTTACAAGATGTATACAGTATAGTAAGAAAAGCACACACAGAAGTAAATAAATAAAAATATCTGAAGCAGTTTAGATCTTAAGAAGTGAAAGGAAGTATTAAACAGTAGAAGATGTGACCGCTGGCTCTCAGATCATTTTAGAAATCGCTACTAGATTTCTTGCCGGTCGACAGGGATAGGCTCTTCCTTTCCCACAAAAGAGATCAGCCACCTTCCCCCTCCGTTGAAAGCACATGAACAGAAAGCCTAAAATCCTCCCGCCTGTACATTTGTTTCTCGCTGGAAGGTAGAATTCCTTACTGGGACTCTTGTGATGTTCCTTAACCTTTTTTGAAATAAATCTGACTCCCCAGAGCTCTCAGAGACTCCTTCTTGGGATTAACTACTTCTGGCCTAGGTTTGGGCAAGCAGCGTCTAGCAGCCGTGACAAGAATGATACACCTGGGAATGATACGAGGCTACATGATTTTCCAAGCAAGCTTCAAACTATGAAACTCTATGCGTTAGAGGAGGGGGATGAGGCAGATCACGAAAAGCCAGCGTGGTCATCCCGGGAGCAGGAATGGAGGCTTGTGGTCCAGCAGAATTATGGACTGAGAGTGCTTGCGCCCAGCCTCCATCGGGACCTTTACGTGGCCAAAGGAGTCTCACTGTTCAGACCATTATAATCCTCTGGTGTAACGCTGCCACCTCTTTGAACTTTCATGGTAAAATGGAAAGTTGGTTAAAATTGCTGCTTGCCTATCTGAAAAAGACTAGGAACATGGTGAGAAAATTATAATTAAAACCAGAGCAACATTTTAAGTTGAGGTGGGGGGTAGAAAACAAATAATTCAGTCAGTTGATCCAGTCATTGGAGGCGAGAGGTTCCTAAGAATTAATTGACTTATTAATTTGCCCTTCTGCATCCATGGCCTAGGATGATAAATGACCTATTTTATTGAAGGCAGTTTCAGTATTAATAGCATCGTTATGGCACATTTACAGATTCTTGGCTGGCAAGCCCTTTCTCCCCCTTTCCGGACTTCCGGGATGGGGGTGGGGGAAACTGCTTTGCTCGAAAGCAAGACATGCAATTTTTTTCAGTTACGGATCCTTGAGCCGCCCACCAGGAGCCTCACTCCAAAAAAGAGGCAGAGCCAGGACAGAACAAAATGGACTTAAATTAGATTTAATTAAGTACAGTTCATAGGTTTGCTTCTCAAATGCTCAATAATTTTCCCGTCTGTTGTGTTAAAAATGACCATTTGGTGCCCGTCGGTAGAGGAACATTGGGCCTTCTCCAGATTCAGCAGGCAATCACAAAGCAAAGTTGCTACGGATGACTCCCTCACCCTTAAAGGATGCACATCCCAGTCTGGGAGAGGCCAAGGGTCACACCACCTGGGTAAGGAAGATTGGCCTGGGTGGTGCTTTCATACATTGGAAAACATTTGCTGTACGGGGCTCCCAAGGTATATGGAGTAGACCTTTTGAAGGCCACCATTCGTAAACTCTGAGATGCCTCCTTTGTGCTGGTTCTACAAAAGGGCAAGGAATTCTGCTGTCAGTTTTCAACAGTCCTGTTCAAAACTGGCTCTTGAGGAGATTGAAAGGGGACCCCGGTGCCACACACCTGTCTTGAAGCCACAGGTGCACATCTGCATCTAAGTCTTGATGTGGTTCTTCTCCCTCCTGGCCTTGTCCAGTGCCTCAATGGAGAGGGGGAAGCTGATGTCAGCTTCCTTGCCTTGCTGATGCTCCCTCTGCTTCTTGGGCCCATCTCTCCACTTACCTGGGTAGCCTACCTGAAATACGGAAGTGTCTCGCTGTTTTGCTACCTGTCAGGTGCATGGCTGACTCCATGCCAAATAAGCGTTATTCCGTAAAGGGGCTTTTCTACTATGCCCAAGGAATGATCTCTTTTTCCTAAAAAGTATCTAAAAACCGAAGAGCGTTCCACCTAAACAAACCTTCCTCTAGAGCAACTCTGCAGCAGGTTGTGCTACGGCTTTGCACAGGAGGAGTTCGATGCCCCTCCAGCCTGGGCCAAATGCTCCGTCCCGTTGCTTCTCTTCCCCCTCCGCCCCCACCCCCAACAGGAGAAACTGCAATGCCAGCAAATCCAAGGCAGGGCAGAAGGAAACACACAATGGACAGCCACAGAAAAACAACAGAGTATCCTGCCCCCAATGAGCTCTGAATTTAATGAGGCAAATTTTTTATGAGGTAATAAAACTCACGGACTGGCTACTCCGGTCAATGTCAGAGGCCCCCTTTACTGCACTCAATCCCCCTACCTGCTTTCTCCATCTGTGGAAGCGAAGTGGCAACCATCTGCTTCAAGGGGTGGGTCACTCCGGTGTTTCAGATTCACGTCTCTTTTTGGTCCCAGTCGAAGGTGGGTGTTTCTTCTGCTCCTTTGCTGAAACTCTGGATGGTTTCTCTCACTAGCAGTAATGGAGAAATCAACAAATGGAGGTAACATTTTCATATTTTGTCAAGGCGCGATGTAATTTGCAGATAGAGGAGAGCTTTCCAAAGGGGGAACTTTGTGAAAATGCAGACAGTCGGTGTAAGGATTAGGTGCAAAAGTGAGCAAGCCCAACAGGTCCTTCTCTGTGCTCCTGTGGCTAATTTGTCTGAACTTGATGGAATTTGTAGAGGGGTCCCTAGATTAGCACCTACACAGTTTCAGAAGAGAAGATGCATAGAATTCAACTTACAAACAGATGCAAAATAACTTTGGAAGAGTGGTTCATTTTCATAATTTTTAATGTGCTTTCCAAAATGACTATGATGGAAGAACCCTAACCGTCTTCTGAAGCTTCAAATTGTCCATTGTAAAACTAACCCCTTCCCCCATTTCCTAAGCCTGCCTGGCATTTTCTTTTCATGGAGAGATTGTGCATTGGGCACAACAAACCTGAAGGTAATCACTTTCCAAAGAGATCCGAAGGACCTGAACTGCCTATTTTTACTTTGGATAAGATTTGCTGTGATCCAGAGGCAGTCCAGATGTGGAGTATGTTGACCACTATTGCAGGATTAAATGAAGTAGATATACACTCCAGACAATTATGCACCTTCTTAAAGCCATCCCACAGAAGTCAGTGACATGTACAGTCTAAGTTTAAGACTTTTGTTCAAGAGTAACTTCTATTCTTCCTAAGGACGCTTAGGAAGGCAGCTATTAAAGCAACATTCCCCAACCTGATGTTGTCCAGCTGTTCTGAACTTCAGCTGCCATTATTCTTAGTCAACAGGAGCTTTGGTCCTGAAGCTCTGAAGTTACAGTATATTTATGGCTCCACTGTAGGAAATATGGATTTCAAGCAGGGC
Organism: Python bivittatus; assembly: GCF_059951505.1. Classification (NCBI taxonomy): domain Eukaryota; kingdom Metazoa; phylum Chordata; class Lepidosauria; order Squamata; family Pythonidae; genus Python; species Python bivittatus. The sequence continues at coordinate 19,524,639 of NW_028277053.1, forward strand.
CAAAGTGTGTCTGTTAATTTCAACATGGCTTAGAAGCAGCCAAATTTCAGTGCTTATTAATTACAGCACAATTGACTAAGAGTGAAAAACTTAAGATTTTTGATTGCAAGGAAAGCTGATTAATATTTGTGTTTATAGATATGTACACCACACAAACCCACAAATATGAGTGTGTGTATGCGTGTGTGTGTGTATTATATTTGTGCACACATGCACGCACACACATGGAGTACATACATAAGGCCGTGCTATACAGCTGCTTATTTAAAAGAGAGAGAGCATTAATATACTTTCATATACTAAAAATAGTTTTGGAAGAAAGACAAAACTATTAAATATCCTACAGGAAAAAAAAAAAGCGAAATAAGCCCCAAGTATTGTGTTTGGATTTAGGCCACCTAAAGCCTTTTTATTTTCCCCACAGGCTCAACTTATGCCAGAATTTCAGGCAGGGTTTTATTTTGGATGTTTATGACTTCCTTATATTATTCAATCCATTAAGTTGACCAACAGATGGCTATTCTGTTGCCAGTTCAGCACCTTTTGAGAAGCTGTCTGAGAGTATCCCTACAAATGCCACTGCGGCAATCCAGGTGGGAAGGACAAAGAAGCTTAGGGAAATACCCAGGGCCTACGCACTGATCGTGGCAGAACTCGCCATAGATGTAACCAAGGGGTAGCCAAAGCTGTAAGTGTCTCTTTGGCATGGCCCAGCCTTCAGCTCTCTTGTTACAGTCCACTGCTAAAGTCTACTGTGAAAACATCTGGGGAGGCATCGTGTTTTTCAAGACAGTCCACCCTTGTTTCCAGGGTTTTTTTTGGGGGGGGGGGGGTTTGAGTGTCCATGGCTGCAAACGTCAAGCCAAATTTCCTAGAAAGAAACAAGCTTTTCTTTGGAGATCTTTTTCTAACACAGTCCTCTTCAAAAGCAGCTGCAGCGAATGGGTTGCATCATATTGACCATTTTCTAGGGTGAGAGCTGAAAATGATCTCTCCAACCACAGACCCCCAGACCAGGGTCTTGTGGCACAGGGCCACTGTACTCTGCTTCCAACTGATGTATCTGCTTGTCAGATTAGGTCCACATCCTAATTTTAGGGAAGTCCAAGAGACAAGGGATGCCAGTTTTTCACATGTAGAAAGTTATGAATGACTTCCGGTGGTTTTTGTAAGAGAGAACAATGAAGAGGTAGTTGGGCTAATCAGGGGTATTCATGCCCTCCAACTCAGGAGATGTTAGGCACTGTGGGTTGCTTAGCTGAAGATCACAGGGTATCCTAGCCTCATGTGATGATGACACATTAATGGAAGAAGACAAATCAAGGATTCCCACTAAGCCTCTGGCCAGGAGAACTAAGTTTTACTAAGGACCTGAACTAGACTAGGACCTCTGCTCAGAACTCACCAGAGTAAATCTACTTGAATGTTGGCAGTGTTGGATTGAATATCAGGAGGCAGAAAAGCATCCCATTGTTTGGTGGAAGGGAGGATGTCTTTGGATTGGTGGACCGTTCTAAATGACCTTACAGCCAGATTGGCGTGAGTGATCTGGGTTAACTCAACACACTTAGATAACATAGTAGCCAGATCAGACTTAATGAGTATCAGCTGAGTAAGGGCAGATAGCTCCAACCTTCAGTATAAGTGTCTCAGTTTGAGAGAAGCCCAGTGCTAGTATCTACTGCTTGAGAGCCTATGTAAGTAGTTGAGTTTGGGGCTTAAGCTTTGACAAATCTTGCCAGTGTTCAGATCCTGGATCATGATTTTTGTTTTAATGTTTGTACTCCCTCAGAATCTCCACTAGGACTTGAACTGATTTGGTTTTTTCACTTTTGAACCAACTTACTTGTGTCGTGTTCTATGAGCCTGTCTTGGACATGAGTGACATTTGGTTGGAATTAGACCCTGAGATGTATAACTGTGCTTGTATTACTCCCTGAGCTGGGACTGCACATAAGGAGGCACCAGTCAGACGTTCAGCAGTAAGGCATCTGCTGAGCATAAATCTTAACTCTGATGGAAGATATTCAGCCATTCAAACTTATGACCCTGCCCACATTTATTTGCAAGACAAGCCCATTACGTTCAGTGGGCTTTCCAAACAAATATATACAGGATTGAGATACTAACAGGCATGTTAAATCCCTGCTTTAAATTATTCATACTCACTTTTTTTATATAGAAATTTTATTAAAAATTACAGTTAAAAACTACTGTAATACAAACTAAAAAAAGGAATAAAAGAATAAAAACAAAAAATAGAAGTGCAGAAAAGAAAAAGAAAATAAGAAAAAAATAGTAATGAAAGAAAAAATGAAAATATACTAAAGAAAAAGTAAAGGAATATATAAAGAATTGACTTCCCCCTTCATCACAACACGTATCGACAATTTTAGTAACTTATCACCTTCTCTTAAAATACAACAAATGACCTCTTTTTCCCATATCCCATCTCTTATCTATAAACAAATCCTTAAAGCCTTGTAATTTCAGTTCTGAAGAGCAAAAGTCCATTAAGGGTTACCAGAAATAACAACATATCTATTTTACCCTTGATCAAATAAACCCACTTTATATTCCTTTCTTCTGTTTTTAACAATCTTGAACTTTAATCCCTTCAAATAATGTTGTAGAACTTGATTTCATTTCATTTTTTCTTTGTCGCTTCTCACAAAATTCTTCAGAACTTTAACAAGCCTCTTTAGTAAATCCAATACAGGAAAATTATACAGGTCACTTTTTTGGTTTGTCATTTGTATATCCCCTTTAATTATTAAGACATCAGCCAGTTTCATTAGTATATCCAGAGTAGCACCTTTTTCCATATAATTCTGGTAGCCTGTCATTTTTAAATCCACTTTCAACTCAGTCTCGACCTTGTCAGGTAGAACTTGTTCCTCTTCCATAACATCTTTTAGACTCAGTGTCTCCATACAGGCAGATGTCTCTGTTGACACTCTTAAAATTAACTTCTGGGTCCATTGTTCAAAAATATCCTTCAAAACATCCGATGTTAAGGTGTTTTGCTCCATTCTGTATTAATAAGTCAAATTTAAGTGTTCTTCTCCCTTAATTGTAATCTTCTGGTTTCCTCTGGTGTCCAACCTTCAAAGTCCCATCCTATCATTTATTTTTTAAAGAATTCAAAACAAAAGCATTTTCCCATGGGTTGGATTCTTAGAATTAATTACAAAACCTTACTTCAAATCCATCTGGACCCTTAGTCCATTTGTAATTTTCCAGAATCAAAGTTCTAATTGCCCTTTTGCTGTTTATTCCAAAAGGAAAAAAAAAATTGAAGTCCTTAAACTTGTATTTAAACTTATTTCACTAAGGATTGAAAGAAACTCACCCGGTGCTGTCAAACTTGTCGATCCAAAGGTTCCTAATAGCTAAAAAGCAGCTAACAAGCAATTTCTGAAAGTGATTAGAAAAGGAAGTATGCAAACCCAGTGTCCTTTTGAAGCCGCTGACCATGGTTTGAGTGAAAAGATGGCTGTTCCCTCATCTTCCAGAGCTCTAAACCCACCGGAGACTGCTGTCTTGTGGTCTCCTCATGAGGAGCAATTGTAAGGAGCACTTGTGGGTGATCTCAAGCCCTCTCCTTCTCCGGAGAATTACAAAGAGCCAGTCTACTCACCGGCTCTTCATTCTGCCGCAACTGTCAGCTCCACTTTTAGTGGAGCCGTCTTCCGTTCACCATTTCTTCCCCAGAAGCCCCGTACCCGCTAACTTTGAGTGACTGTCATAAGCAATATACTGTATCAAACATTAGAAACAAAAGACAAAAATGTCATATCTTTGAGAACCTCCCTAGAGGATGAAAGATTATCTGGGGAACAAGGGGACTGTGAAATACACTTTTCACATATACATACATCTGTACTTCAAACAGAAATGATGATGATTAGACTTCTGGGACATGATTATCATTATGCAGGCTCTTTATCACCCAAGCGAGTCTATTTATTATGGTTGAAAGGAGACAGGGAAAAAAGCATCTGGCAAGAATCTAAAGGCCGTTCTCGTGGCGTAGAACCCTCCTCACAACAAACAGGATTTCCCCAGTTCCAGCGCTGCCCCTGCATGTGGCTTGACCGGCTCTCTTAGCTGGGGTGGTCTGGAAGAGGAGAAATGCAGACGTCCAGGCAAGCTTTTTCCCTTTAGGAGCTACTGGGGTTACTGGAAATAGAGTGAGGAAACACGCATGGCTAGGTTTTCATTACACAAACACACTGCTTCCACGGAAATGATCCTTAGTAGCGACTTTGGCTAAAATCCCAAGCATGCTTACTGAAGTGGAAATGCCTTTGAACTGAGTGGGACGTACCTTCCATAAAGATTCTGAACAGGCTTTGATATAGCTGTGATAATCTATTGCAAGCGAAAACAGACGGAAGAAGAAATCGTTTCTAGGCAGCGCAGAGGTGGTTGATGGACTCAGTCTGCCATCAGATGCTGTTAAAACGTGGAGGGAATAGGGTATGCATTAAGAGCTACCAGAGGATGTGGTACAAATTGTCCTGGGTTAGAGTCTTTGTCTACCGACAAAGGTATTGCCTGCCTTGGCCGCTTGTTCCTCTAGGAGACAGCCCCAGCAGGAGTGCGGCCGTGATCGGATGCGGCTTGTGGCATTTTCCAGGGGGCAGATGGACGAAGCCCTGGCTGGTGAGTGGGGATCTTGGCTGTTCCAGGCCTTTGGGGGGCAGCTCAAGGGAGACTCTTACAAGGTCAGCGTCAAATTGCTTTGGGAGGACCAGAGGGGGAAACAGTGAGGATGCTCCCAGTGCCCCAAGGCCATTATCTGAGAGCGGTGGGGTCAACACATGCAGCAGGATTCTTTCCACTGGCTCTGTCACGAATGTGATTCAGTTCACCACTTTGAAAAAGCCACCGCGACAGCTCCTCTAGAGAGCTGCCATGACACCGTCCCTACCAGGGTTATCCTAGAACGTTCCCAGAGGTGGCTGCAAGTCTACCCGGGAAGAATCCAAGCCCTGGCTCACTGAAGGCTCCTGCTCAACAGAACTCGCTGCGAAGTGCAGGACTTGGGCAAACAGATTCCCCGTCTAAGAGTTTCTTTGGGGCTCCAAACTGAGACTTTGCAAAGGATCCTAAAAGAAAGTAGTTTAGCATATCAGCCGTACGTGCACACAGACACCAAGAACAGTTCCTTCGCTCTTTTCTCTGGCAGTGAGAGCTTGGGGGCGAGAGCCTGGGGGTCACGAGGGTGGATGATCTCCAGGGGATGCCTTGATGAAAAATGACTCCCTTCCCTATGGCCACCCAGAATCGTCTGTATAAATAAATAGATAAATACCGAGAGATGTTTCTGGGTTATCCAGGTAAAGTTGAACATGCCATGGCCTTCCCCAGTGCGGTACCTCCACCTTGGTTGGGTGACAGGTCCATTATTCGGGCAGTTAATAAGGCCACGTCCTCCTGGACCCCAGGCTTTTCCATTTGTCTCCTGAACTTTTTGCAGGTACAAGGCATTAATTACACCCATGTGATTTCTTTTTTCTTTCTCCAGGACGGGGGTGGGGTTGGAAGAAGCTTGGTGCTTCGAGGACTCCCAAGGCTGTTTATGGCTCTACAGCTGCCAGAATGAGGGAGGTGCCCCTTTCTTTGAATATTCAGGGGAAAGCAATTAGATATAAAGCATCTAATTTCAGATTCAGCTTTTTTGCATCCTAATAAGGTTTGCAAAGCTGGTAACTCTGGGTTGTGGCTGGTTTTATGGAGGAGGAGGTCACTTTATTTATTTGCTTTTTTTTTTTTTTTAATGACAGTAGCCTCAAGCACCGAAGAAGGCAGGTTAATATGTTTTTAAATTATAAAATTAAGGTATGAAAGATTCCAGTGCTGTGTGTAAAAAGATTATTTGGCAGCCTTCATGCCGTAGCTATGCCCATTTCCATGTAACTCCGACAGACTGAATGAGTAATATTTCACGGCCTGAGTGCCAAGGCACTGAACTGCAGATTAAACGTGCCCAATATGAGTCTCTCTTTTTCTCCCTTTCAGCTTTTATGACAACGGGGCCCTGGAACGAATTAAGAAATGCGACTTGGCTTAGATATTTAGGCCGAGCAAAGCTGGTTCAGAACCGATTCCCCTCAGGCATGCCCAGCGCCCCTTCTGCTCACCGCCCCCATCACCGCCTGGACCCTTCGGGAAGCCGCAGCGCTCGGCCACCCCGTCTGGGACACGGAGGAGCGCAGAGGAGGAGGATCACGGCACCGTCAGCCCGATTCTCCGGGGAGGCTGCCCAGCAGCGCCGATCCAATTGAATCGCTTCTCCACCGCGACTCCCTTGAGAGGACCTCCATGCTGGAGGCAGATGGTGCCACGCACACAGTGAAACCTGCAATTTTCTCTCGCTCCTGGGCCTGAGGTTTGTTTTCTTTCCCTTCTTTAATATTTTAACTATTTCCCTCAAATTATTACGTGCCAAGGAAGAAGGGGATGAGAATACGCGTGATAAATTACAGTCTGCGCAAGATGCTTCCCACAGCAGTCCTGCTAAGCAATAATTGTGCTGCCAGGTGTATGAAGAAAATGAAAATATCCCCATTAATTGGGAGCATCGTGATTAAAAGCAAGGATACATAGACGAGGAAGTCAGGAGACTTCTGAACGACAGCTTCTCTTTCACGGCAAGCGACTGGCAAGAAGGAAAAGGGTCTTCTTCGGGCAGGCCCCTGCCTCCCACTGGTGCTGCCGTTCCTGTGGGGATAATCCAGGCGACCTTGACTTTACTCACCGAGCCACCCAGCGCCTACTAGATTTCTGAAAGGGGACGGCCACCCGGTTCCACAGGCTTCTCTCCCGGGAGGACATTCCCTTCCGGGGACGGGGGGAAATGAAGGGGCTTGTATAAAAACAACGGGCGGGCACTCACAGCGTGGGCAAGGGACAGTTCTGCCTTTGGAGCAAATGGGAGTTTCAGTGACACAAATCAAAATTCTGCAACTGACAAGGAAACGTGTACTGGCCCATCGTGCTATCCCCTTTCAGGATAAGCGACATTAGGCAAAGCACAGAAAAGGAATACTAAACCACAGGAATTAAGGCATGGGACAAGAAAACAGGAAAGAAATATAACTAAATCTGGTTTACATCAAATCATTCCCCATACCGCTCTCTGTTCTTGCAAATCATCTTTGGTTCCAGCACAACCCTAAACATATTGTCTTCTCTATAAATCTTTCTAGCTATAAATCAAGAACCATGTAAAGGAATAATCTTTTTGGCTGTTATGTCGTGCACTATGAGCCTATAATTCTTCATATATTGATAAAATTCCAAATTTGAGGAATATAATTCAAGATTGCATTTTCATCTTTAAGCCAAATTATCCTTCCCAAGACCATGTTAACAAATGTATGAATTTAAGACCAAACCAAACCAATAGTAATGCTTTTTACACTTCCAACATCATGGAATTGACAACCAACCCTTTTAAAAATTCTCCAATACTCTTCTGTGTATCAGTCTCATCTTAAGGTTGTAAGAAATTCTTACAGTATTCTTCAAGACTCTTAACTATGGATTTTCTAGTAGGGGATATTCCACCTCTTTATTCTAAAGTTCTTTGCCATTTATGTATAATTGACAATCATTCATTTCACTTACCCTGTCAAACACAACTACTGGTCTCTGATATATTAATTTTCAAATCCATATTCCTACTTGCATTAAGTAATTTTTCATTGCAAATATTCACTTTTTCCAGCGAACGTACATGTGAATATGTATTCAAAACAAATAGGGTTTTTCCTAAGCAGCCCAAACTCACCAATCATTTACCATTCTCATTCATTCTTGAGGTGCTGAGTGGCCCGATCCCTCTTTCTGATCCCACACCAGCCTAGTCAACGTCAGTTCATACTTTCTCGCATTCCTTTTACTGAGCATGCTTCTTCACTTCTCCTAACCCAGCCATGATTGTTTCTGAATTCCTTATGGCAATAAACACGGACCGTTTATCCATCCAAAAGAAAAAAGCTGTTTGGAGAGTAACTTGTAAACAATAATTCAGAACCGTTAGGTTCCCCTTTGTTATTTAATCTGTAATACAATCCGCATAAATAAATGAACGCAGGTCAGTGGCCAAAGCAGCCGAGAAAAGCAAAGCAAGAGCTAACAATGTAGAAATTCAAATAAATAAATAAATAAATAAATAAGTAAATAAGTAAATAAGTAAATAAATAAGTAAATAAATACATGACACAGGAGAGAGCCGGAGTCCCACCCAAGGCTGCCCCCTGAGGAGCTGGAGATCTACATGTAGCTGCTCCAAAGGCAAGATCCTCCAATGACCGGAAGCCAATGGGGACAGCCCAAGGTTCTTACTAGAGCCTTCTGCCCCCATTAATGTGTTTACCTTTGGGTTTCTCTGCCATCTAGAACAACTCTGTTCAGCTACAGATGGTTGCAAAGCCAGGTGTAAGTGCCCTTACACTGATGTAAAAGAAAATTTCAGAAGAGGGTAATTTTGCAAATTTGGGGGATACGCGATGGTGCCCCCCTCCCCCGGCCAGGCTCCAGACCACGCTTACGACCCTCCGGCGCACAGCCAATAGTCTGGCAACGTGGGGGGTGGAAGGCAAAGCATCCGGAAGATTCCAGCCATCTGCCCTCTCCAGCCAGTGCCCGAATGACATCTACGTTTAATAAACAAGATGGAATTGGTAACAGTAGTGGGTACTCTCTACTCCATGCTAAAACTGATTTCAAAAATACAGCAAGCACATAATTACTTTAATTCACTAGCAGGAGCTGAATGGGAACAGCTTTTATACAGATTTACTGCATAATAACTTCAGTAAACTGCAAGGGGGAAATGATGGCTCTTGGTGTAACAGCCACTTCTCACTCCCATAAAATACACCGAACGGCAGTTCTCCAGTGACTTCTAAGGAAGCATCTCCCGCTCTTCTGCTTCTGATGCGGATTTCACACCCGGCCCAAACCCCTTGGCTTTTGGGGAGGAAGCATTACAGTCTTTTTCCATGGAGGCCCACAGCCGACAGCCACCTCTTGGCCAAATGAGCCCATAACCCTTTCCCCAGCATCCCCCTTCCATGAGCTGGTTCGGCCTTCGTTTCAACGGTGCAATTCCACATGAGGTAAAGGTGCATATAAAAGCATGTGTAAAATCCAAGGAATGCTTATGGAGAACGGGATGACAAATAATGTATTGAAATTGATCCTAGGGAGGCTGAATCTGCTATTGGATGTGGCAGGTGAAATGCTTGTTGCTGCCGGATTGATAAAAATGCAGCCCACCAGAGTCAAGGCTGTGGGAAACAGACTTCATGTAACACAGCGATGGATGTCTCCCAACTGAGCAAACCCTCTCCGAATGATTAATCGCTGATCTTTCACGTTCCCAGAACTGCATGTTTCTTATATTTTGGGCCCACCTTGAATTAGAGCAGGTAAATTAGTAGATGTTTAGCTTCAAACACTACATAACTGTAATATAGAGAGCATTTGTTATTGAGATATCAGCCAGGTGTTACACGCATGCACACAGAGAGAGAGAGAGAGAAACATATACTGGTGTGCTATTTATGGAAGGGTGCAAGGTGAACCCAAGTGTTAGCTGGTAACTATGTTCAGGCCTCCCCAAAGCCACTCCAGCATCTTTCTCTCTGTCTGTCTGTCTGTCTGTCTTTGCAAGTCTAGGCATGGTGAGATGTACGGAATGTACAGGCAGTGTGCAGATTGTTCCAGAGGTACCCACGTCATCCCCTAACCTCCCAAATACCCACAAAGGTGCAACTGAAATGCTTAACTGGGGACGAAGATGGATTGTCCACCCCGGTCTTTGCTTATTTTGGAACTCTGCTGCTTTCAGATAAACTGGAAGGTTTCAGGGAAAGTGCAAAACTCCCCCTTTGCTTTTTCTCTGCAAGTGATACAACAATTTACATCAAAGGACTCGTAAGTGTCAGCAGAGAAGCCCAGCAACCTTTGTTTAAGAATAATAACACAATATGACAAATCTCTGATCTTGTCAGCTGCAGGGCTCCCAGGACCAAAGATTAAAGAACCTTCACTGTGAGAGATGTAGCAACAATCCAATGACAAGGAATAATATGCCTCCTCGGGTAGAATAATTGTGCCTATTGTGAGATGCTAATCAGGTCAGAAGACATTCAGGACTATTTTCCAAACTAGCATCTATTCATCCATCCTAGGGGTCTGCTTCAAGAGCTTAAGTCAGCTTGATAGTATTTGTCCTGTTTCCACAATACTAGCTTCAGGTTGACATTTACAAAAGCTCTGGTAAGCCAGGTTAGATGTGAAACCAAATCATGCCCGTATTTTTCAAGAAACATTTGTCTTTCACCACCATCTGTGCTGGAAACAAGCCAGTCTAAGAAAGAGTTTGCATGGCATACAGAAGAGGAGTGTGTTGTGTATGCAGGACAGCTTCACGGGAGCCTCAGTTGATGCTTTAACTGTTTCTTCTTCTACAAGGGCCAGGGCTGTCCCATGAGTTCATCTTAGCCACGTAGCTTTTCCTTTTCCACCTCCAATTTGTGACTTGTCCAATGTGGAAGGGCATGGAAGAAGGTCTCTTCCAGGGCCTGAGATTTATGGAGCCCAAATAAATGTAAACTATGGCAGAGAGGAACCTGCAAAATTATCCCAACTTCCTAAGTATCTAAAATAAAACATGAAAGCCCATATTTATAAACAGAAGAAATGCAATTAGGAAAACAGAATGCAGAGGAGCTCAAAAAGCAGTCACTCTTTATATATATGCCTGTGAGCAAGCAAAGGTACATCTATGCCAGTTTTAATTTATGGGTAAAGACAAGACAGTGAGTCATGTTGCACTTCTAGGCTGGAGCCATCTGTGTTCAAAGACTTAGACCTCTTCTATTTTGTGAGTCACCAAGCTGAAAATATTGTAGAGAGATGAATCATCTGTGACTAAAGTCAGGAACTAGGGAATTTGGAAATACCTATCTTAGCAGCAAAGCTGTGTTAAACCTGGGTGATGTCCGGGTGAAGGTCTTGGACTAGGACTGAGGAGACCTAGTTCAAATTCACCCTTAGCCATGGAAGCTCCTTGGGTGGCTCAGGGCAAGTCAGTCTCTCAGCCCAACCTACCCCATGGCGTAGCTCTTGCGGGGGCAAAGTAAAGCGATGGCCCCCCATGCAAACTGCCCTGGACTCCTAAGAAAATGTGATCCAGAGGAAGGCAGCTGCATTCTTGGGTTCAGGCTTTCCTTACTCCAGAGTAGTTAGATCCAGTGAGTCCAGGGCAACAGTAAAAGCGTGACAGCAAAACTCCCTTTCCTCAATTGGAGGTAAGGTTGCAGGGTCAAGGAATGATCAACCAGTCAAAGAAGGATATCTCTATAAAGAGATAACATTATTGGAATTTCAGAAGATAAGCCTATAAGGGAATCCACCGTGTGAGTGTTCTTTGTTTAGCCTAGGTTTTTATTAAATACTTATTATACAATTAATTATGGTATATATCATTTCATATTTAACTATTGTTAATTAACTGAAGCCTGCATGAATGAAATGTGGTCTAGGAGTTCTTCAGATACTGGGAATCATCATCCACACTAATAAGGGCAACATATTAGGAAGAAAATAGCTTCTGGTGAAACAAATTCATTGGAATGAATTCCAGTGAAAGAATGTAAAGACGGAAGACCCTCAAAACTTAGCTACATTGCTCGTTTTGGAAAACTGAATACTCTCAGTGTTCGAGGTTTGCTTCCCATTTGCTTTGGGATAAAGAACAAGGGAGACGCCAAGGGAGGGAGTGAAGCCTAGGGGACCTACAGAAACCAGACCCCCATTGCAGAGGCTTCCTGGAGTGGTTGGTCTGAGCAGGACTACTGTCCAAGAAACAAAATGTGGGACAGGCAGCTAGATAGACTCCTTGAGCAAGGTGGTATTATAAATAAATGACTTTGCATTCGTTCTCTCCTTCTGAAAAGTTTATGTCTTCTAAGGAAAGTGGTGGCCAAGTGTTAACCCCAAGATTGTTGTGCACTTCTTGGCTGTGACTGCAGTCCTGCCATGGTTATTTCATTCAATGAAGTTGTGGCTGATCTGACCCATTTACGAGCCCCTACCTGTTTTCGTCCCAAAGCAAGGCGCTCGTATCAGCCACAGAGGGCCACTCATTCCAGGGTCCGTGGAACAACCAGGACATGGTCTGGGTAGATCCAGATCATCAAAGACGGAGTTCCAAACCTACCGATTTTCTAGAGAGAAAAGGGAAGGCTTCCGGAAATATGTCCCCCTATGTCAGACTTGAAGAAAGGGGAAATTCCTCCACTGGCTTTTATTCAGATTTGCTTTCTTTGATCCTCACACAAAAGAAAAAAATATCTAGGGAGGAAGGATCTAGAGAAGGTGCATTTCAGTGTTGCTGTTCCTTCTTACACATTATTCACGGCCCTTCTGAATGGTTGCAAATAAAAAGAGTCAGCCCAGCTACATGCTAGATTTTTAATATCATGTCTAACCTGACCAATAGCTTTGGCCCAGAATCTGGAAAAAGACTTCAGTGCTTCCCTGAAAAGTATTTATGTATAGGATTTGTTTTATAGGATTTTAATGGATTGAGTATTTAATTATTTATGCGGTATTTTAATTGTTTATAGGCTTTTGATTTTTAATTGTGAGCCACCCAGAGTCACCCACTGGGGGAGATGGGCAGGATACAAATTTAATAATAAATAAATAAATAAATAAATAAAATAAAAGTTGAAACAAGAAACAAAGACATACAAGACCTACATTTACAAGCATGCATATATCAATAAATACAAGCCATGATTCATTACAGTCATCCATACCTGATCTATATTAATCAACTCCACTGAATAGTTGGAGCCATATGTTTTTCTGATGCTGAACAGTATATCTTTTGACTGCAAGTCCATTTTCTTTGACCAGTGATAAACTTCAAAAGAATATAAACATCTGAAAATCCATTGAATTAATGCCTGTTACTGCTTCTTACTGAAATGGAATAATATATTTAAATAAAGCATTAATTTCACCACATCTGCAATGGCTTAAATGCAATGAGATCATTTCTAAAATATTATTTCTTGTTGAAAAGGATGTCATCTAAAAATCTACTGAATTTTTTTGTCTTTGCTTTTTTAACATCTCTTTTTTATTGATTAAATATTTCATGCAAGAAAGAAAAAAGAAAAAGAAAATATACATATGCATATACATGCTTAAGAGATTTTGGGGGAAAAAGTTAAAAAGCAAAACAAACAAAACAAATTTAAAAACATTATTAAAAGGGCATTCTGGTAGCCCCCCCCTTCTTTCTCCGCCCACCACCTTTTTCCCCCCCAGCCACTAATTGCTACTTGAATATTTTTATCCTGGAGATTATTACTCACTTCTGTTTGCATGATGACGATGACGATGATGATGACAGTTTCTCTTTTTCTTCAGATGGCTTAGCTTGCCCTGCTGTGTGATATGTTGCATATAAGGGAACCCTTCCTGCTTAAATTTGGTTAAACTTCTGCTGTGAATGCATAGCCAGTTTTACCACCGCTGCATAAGCCTTTTCAATGTTATCTATTTATTTCTCCTCAACTTTTGTAAAAATATTTTGCCAGCTCATTAATGATGTTAATTATGGCCCTGACTCCTGGCTGGGACATCCCTTCTGGTTGGAAGTGGCCGGGTCTGTCATGAGGAGGGACCGACACATGAAAAGGGATACAGTTTATGCTTCTTTCTGACTCCAAGCCACCCCCTACCCAACCACTCAAGGAAACCCCCTGGAAACCCACTCTTCGGCTTAATTTGGCCACATTTAGACTCTTTAGGTCAAATGTATCTTTCCTGAATTTATCTTTCTTAAATTTAGCAACTCTTCAATCTTACTGTTTATTTTCTAGGTGCACAAGTCAAATTAAGGGTGTCCTTTGGAATCTGGATTTCACCTTCCAAGACTACTTTGAGTACGGTTACATGAGTGCATCTCTTGACTCTTGACTGTGCAGGCCCCAAGTGAAAAATTGACCCACCAGGATCCCAAGGAAGGCCAAAACCCCAGAAGCGTGCCCTGCAAATTCACAGAGGTTAGCCCTGGATGGCCTCAGGATGGCACCGAGAGAGAGGTCCACCTCCCTTCAATGTCCCTTGCTTCCTCTTTCTTTAAAGTTGTTTTTAAAAGATTTCCCCTAATTCCTCTGTCAGCTCACTCTGAAATATTTGTTTGTCTGTTTGTTTCTTTATTATCATATTTATATGGCCACCCATCTCGCAAAATGTGACTCTGGGTGCTGTACAATAAAACCTATAAAATAGCAATATAAAAAACCCAACCACTGAAAACATTCATATCATGATTAAAAGGCAAGGAGAGAGCACTAGACATTACAAAGAGCGGTGCCACCTCATCAGCTCACCATTCCCTGGAGATCCCCAGGCCTCAATGTTTAGGGTTAGATTATATTAACCGGCAGGTGTCTGTGATAATAACTTGACCTTCTTCTGCAATGACTTACTTAGACAAGAAGAAGAAGAAGAAGAAGAAGAAGAAGAAGAAGAAGAAGAAGAAGAAGAAGAAGAAGAAGAAGAAGAAGAAGAAGAAGAAGAAGAAGAAGAAGAAGAAGAAGAAGAAGAAGAAGAAGAAGAAGAAGAAGAAGAAGGATGGTGCACGTAGACTTTATTATAAAATCTCAGACTTGTTGCATTTCAAGGACAAGGTTTTTGTTTCTTTCGCTCCCAAAAACGTGTTGAGACGGAGGTTTTGTAACAGTCCGTCTGCACCCTCCTCCCCTCTTTGCTTTAGCCGGGTCCTTCTGCTTGGCTCCCTTCCTAGGGAAGAGCAGCTCCCACGACCCTCCCTCAGGATTGGAACACCGTGACTGCTTGAAGGAAAATCATTTCTCATGACTGAAAAAGCACTTCTTTATCATTGTTAAATTAAAATAATGCCACAGAATAACGCCTCCCTCCCCAGCACAGACACTGCTTTGAACATATAGGAGCCACAGATATGTGTATGACTAAATGAATTACGATGAATACGATGGAGACCGTAGAGCCAGGCAGTGCATAAAGCCTCTCCTTATGGACACCCGAGTCTCATACGCAGCAGCGGTTACCCAGGCTGGGTGTGCAGAGAAGCAGCCGTGATCTTGAGCGCTAGAGAAGAAAGCCATCCTTCTCCAAAGCCTTGTCTGTCTTGCTGGAGGGCAAGAGAAAGTGGAGGACTCTTCTGACTGCTAAATGCTTTTTGATGCCCGGTAATGTCCCTGCCCTGCAGGGGTCTCGGTTTCCATCGGTTCCCATCGCATTCAGCAGGTACCACAGGGTAGCTGATGGAAATTAGCCAAAGAGGGCGTGGAGGAGCAGTGGAGAGGTCAGAAGGATCCCTGGGGAAGGGCGGGGACTCTCACAGCCCAAAGGCCAGGATGTGGGGAGAGGTGAGCCAGGACCGAGGCTCAGGGCCTCCAGACAGCCACAGTTATATTTATATGTATTCTGCTCAGCTGCTAGCTGTGCTAAGAAAGCTAAGCCCAGAAGAGAACTCCCTCTGCAGTCCCTTAAAAGCAGGAGAATCAGCCGATGATAACAAGGCGGGATTTGCCTTTGCTTTTGCAGCCAGGAGGAGAAGAGGGACGGCCGGGGGTCCTGGTTTTTGCAAGAAAACCTGTGCAGCAGGCAAGCCCTGCTGTTCGAAGGAAGCTGAGTAAGGGGCCCTGCCTGCAAATGCACTTCTCCTCTTCTCCCCCTCCAGCCCGAACGACCCCTCAGCCCCTTCCCCCATCCCAGGGGCTAAGCAGGATGTCAGCCCATCTGAGGATGAGCAGATCTCTGACGAACACAAACCGCCGGCAGCTCACCCACCGCGAGAGAAGCGGAGGACCCGCTCCCCTGGTGAGCGCAGGACTCGCGGGCCACGGGGCTTGACAGGCACGGCCCGCTCCTCCAAACCTGAATCCGGAAACATCAGAAAAGGCAAGGATTGAGGGCAACCGGCAAAGCAGGCGCACCCTCTCTGTGTGCGGAGGGAGGGGGTGAGTCGGAGGGGCCCTCTGGTCAGGCTCGCTGTCTCTTGTCCGCTTTGGGGCACACTCGGGGAGCAGCAGGGCTTTGTGCGGCCGGGGGCAGAGCAAGGGGGGGTCCCGGGGGAAACCTTTGCTTTCCTCAGCCCAATATCCCGGCGCCCCGTTTGCACTTGTCCGCCATTCAGGCACGGAGGACGAGGAAGCCGGCACGGCAGGAGACTCCTCTTCCGACACGGGACACGGCACCCATCCCTCGCTGCAGCCTGGGACCCGCCTCTTCTTTCACTTGCGTGTTTTTGTTCTCTTAGCTTCAGTTTCTTTCAGGTTTGCTATGTCGGTAATTCTTGATTGGAATTCATTCATTCGTTCATTCGTTCATTTATTTATTTATGTCCGCTTCTACGACCACCCATCTCAAAGTCATGACTCTGGGCGGCTAACGGTATTACAATAAAATGTAAAAGCATAACAAACAGAAAAAACAACACACACGCAAACAGCAGCTGGGGCAAAAGCGCCAACCCTCCACTGCATGGGCTCATCCCCTCCGCCCAGGGACAAAACCCAGTCTTTGAGACCTTGCGAAAGGCTGACGGGGTTGGGGCCAGTCCCACAGGGAATGATACTGCGAAGGGTGGGCACTGTGACAGAAGAAAAGTCTCTCTTCCTGGGCCTGGCCCGATGGCGTCCCTGAGCAGCTAGAACCCGGGACGTGCCTCTCCCACCAGACCTCACGGGTGGGGAGACGTAAGTGGGGAGAGGCAGTGCCCCAAACCACCCAGCCCCGTGCCAGGGAGGGCTTTATAGGCCGCGTATCCTAGGTATGTGGCCAAAGAGAACGTGGGCATCCGTAACCAGCAACTAGTAGGATAGGCCTACCGCATATCTGGAAAAGTTTGAGCTCTTCAGTAACACCTCCAGAGCCTGTGAGTTCATGGCCAGTCCTTACCGAATGTTGCCTGAGGTATCTGATGAATATGACATACAAGGCTGTGATTGCACTGCTTTCCAGGCAGTTCACCACTGATTTAAAATAACAAGATGTTAAGATTCATTACTACGAAGACCACAGGTAGACTATCACTTTTACAGCAGTTCCATCTTTAACTTTTCATTAAGTTCAGGCTAGTGGCATCCAGTAAACACTCCAACTCCAGCAGTAACGGTAGGGATTTCTGAAGTTGCACACCCAACGTGAGATACCAGATGTTCTCCGGTTGAATAAACTGCCAGTCTGGACCCTGAGACAAATCAGATGCAGCTTTTACTGTGTCCAAAGAGACAGACTGGCCTAGGGTAGTAATATTAAAGGAAGCCCAAGTTCCCTTTTCCCTTAAAAAGGTTGAAGAACTATTTTTAAAATAGCATCTTCCAGAGGGTAAGGCTTACATGAGTGAAGGAACGGAAGCAGTTCCTGTGTGGCATGAAATGCTAGTAATAAAACAGTTTTGGTCAAAAGGAAATTTAGATTCTTCCAAGTAATAAGTCTCAAGCTGTGCTCAGAGAGGAACTTAACTCTGGAACTCTTTATTCCAGCTCATAACAAAAATCGAGATAGGTAATTGCAGTTTATGTAATGAAAATCTAGCTGGTTGTCCTCACCAAAGAAAATTATTGACTAGATTACAAACTTGCATGAAATAACATGAAGAAATAGAGATAGAAAGTGTTCTTCAACAATAGATCAACTTTAGAATTAATTTAATCTTGACTCTATTTTACCGTAGCTACTCACAGGAATTCTGAATTAGCTATCTAAATCATGCTTGATTTGTGCCAAAAGCAGCAAAATATTGAAATTTAAGTAGCTGAGAGTTTCCTAGGGATAGCTATGCTAAGATAAGCAAAACAAAATCTGGATAATGCTGGAAAACCCATAAACCTTAAATGGCAGCAGTTCTCACCACTCCATGCTCTGTTTGCAAGGTTGAGGCATCTGCTCCTGAAGGCCTTTCTTTCCACAAAGAAGCTTCCGCTCTAGAGGATGCAAAGCCCACGAATATGCAGCCACTGCCAAACTGTTGTGGGACAGCTGAATTTCCCCATAGCTGAATCAGGGAGTGGAGAAGGAAATGCTGGATAGATCTTAGCAGCCCGAAGATAAGGTAATGGACAGACGTTAGGACCCAAACAGTTGGTCAAGGAGAGAAACAGAGAGAGAAAAGGAGAAAAGAGCAAGGTAGAAAGAAACCAGGTTTGGAAGAGAGTAGTAATTCAGCTCATTTTGATAGCCACACTTCCATATCTAAAGGATGTTGATTGTCAATACTTGTTAGGAGAGGGCAAGATGGTGGCACATATTGATCTTGGCTGATCTTGAAAGTTAGCACTTGGATGGAAGACCACAGAGAAGCTCAGGATTGGAGGCTAGATTGAGGGGTTCCAAAAAACACTCCAGAAAAAGGGAGTCACAAACCCCTTCTCTACTATGGCTAGTACAAATTATATGGAGATGTAGATGAGGACACCAGGAATTGAGCTCCACCTGAATAAGTCACAAAAACGTTGAGGAAACGATTCCACCCTTGTACACTGTGATGTTGCGGCTGTGGATTTCAGCGCATCAACGGACAACAGAAAATTTGTCAATGCTATTTAAAGCCAAAGGTTCTATCATATTTTTTCCACCATGTGCACCCATGGTCATTTAAAATGATTTTTTTGCTAGATGTCCACTGCATCGGAGGAACATGTTTGAATGAATGGAGACCCTTTGGTGGTCTTCCTTGCTGGGAAGGGCTGCCCGTGTCTGGCACAGCAAGACCACCCTGAACACGGGACTCTCTTTCAGTGCAGTTTGCTCCCATTCTCATCAGCAGGGTGCAGAGTGACAGAGTGACCAGGAGGGAGAGAAGCTCTGTCAAAACGGGGGCCGCATCTTTTGGAGAGTCCAGCCGGGAACTGGCCGTCCTGCGAGGAGGAAGGCCTTCTGCCTGGGACTTGGCCTGCTGAGGCTTAATTCAATCTGGAGAGCGCCTTCTTCTCAGGCGACCCTTCCTCACAGAGGTGCTGGGAGATTATCAGGGCTTTTAGAGCTTCCTCAGCTTGGGAGCTCTTTTTCTCATGACTCAGAATGAGATTAGCAATTGCAAACATAATTGGAGACCAGTTTTTTGTTTTTTGTTTTTATCTGCATTGACTCAGTGCTGGCTAAAATATATAATTGAAAAACTCCTCTGAATTTCAGCTATTTTAAATCACATACGCTGGACCCAAAAGAGAGAGCCAAGATAGCTATGCAGATCTTTGTCAGAAAGTGATGTATTTCTTTGTTTTAGTCCCTGGGGAATTTAGGCAAGCCTCAACTGGCTGGATGGGAAATAATGCTTCAGTTGAATGAGAAGGGAATTTTTGGTGTTTTCTGAACGTCATCAAGAGAAGACAAGGACAGACCTTTGCAGAGGACCCAGGGTGCACGCATTTGGTAGAGACCGTGGAGGTCCCTCTTCTTTCCAGCTGCCCCCAAAGAAGAGGAAGGCGCTTAGCCAACAGCACCGCATCACTACAAACTTGCAGAGCTTTTAGTGATGAAATAAAGCTGGAAGGGAGACTCTGTCCATCTCACACATTTTTCCTAAAGTAAAGACAGCCGTCATTCCTCTCCTCTGTGGCTTTTTTCCCCAGACCCAGAGAGCAGCTGAGCAAGGCTAATCAGACTCTGCCTGTGCCACATGGTCATCCTTCCACGGATTCCTCCAGACCCCTTGAGGGTCCGCGAACTTGGATGGGGAAGGAAAAAAAAGGCTCAGGACCCTGCTCTGGAAGCAGCCCCCCCAACCCCCCGCCAAATCTGTTCCAAGAATTATGGCACAAACCTTTTCCATCTCCCATCAGGACACCAGCAATTTCAGATCAACATCATGGAAAAGGTGGGGCTGTTAAACGCATAGTTTTCGGTTTCAACCGTTCAGCATCACGTTTAGTTTTGCCACTGAGATGAAGCCTATTTCTTTTATTATTTTTCCCCTGTTGTTTTTGCTTTGAAGCCTCTGCCGCTCACCGCAAGCAGAAGTAACCCTTGGGGGGCAGAGTGTCAGAGAGATTAAGAACAAAACAGGAAAGCAGAACAATGTCTACAGAAGTTCCTAGTGTTTTTTTAAAAAAACAAAACAAAGAAATACGGTTTCTGTTTCAGAATCTGTTTTAAGAATGCTATTTGTGCAACCCTAATGGGCAATCCGACTTGGTAAAGGCTCCTAGAAATATACAGAAACAGTGTGCCTGAAGATGCTTCAGAGCATTTAAAGAGATTTTGCTGACCGGTAACCCCTTATGGATTTTTGCATAAAACAGAAAAAAATGAACTTATGATCCATTGGACAATCAGATAGGATAGATTATGGAAAGAAGAGAGTCCCGATATAACTTTAGAGAAAGAGGTAAATCTACACTGTGCTTATAACTGCTGTAAAGGAGATCGGGAGCCACTTCTTCGTTTTTTTCCCCTTTCTTTTCTATTTTTCTTCTACCTTTTTTCTTTTCTTTTCTTTTTGTTATTTAGCTTTCTCTTTTATTTCTTCCTTTTTCTTTTTTCCTTCTTGCTCTATTTTAGTTTGTATTGATTTTTACTCTTTTTTTAAAACTTTCAATAGAATTATATTTTTTAAAAAAGAACATTTAGAGAGATTTGGTTTGAGACCAAGTCCTAACTTTAGACATCAGTGGAGCTCCGAGAGCGGGGAACATTCCTTGCTTACAAACTCACACAGCAAACTCCAAGATTGTGTTGCTTAGGTATGTAAACTGAGAGGGTTCTTCACGAGTGATGCCAGACGGTTGTACATGTTTTCTCGGGAGGAAAGGAAAAAAGCAAATTAAAACCCATAGAGCGCATAAGTCCTATAAAGAGAGCTTATCATTGTTATTTTCAGTGCAGGCCTTGAATATTATCTGCAATACCAGGAAGTTTTGCATACTTCTTTTACATGCTGATGTTTCTCTCCTCTTCCTCTTACAAAGCACCCTATTATGTAAAAACTGCTTTGCTGGCTCAGACCAGTCCAAGACAGCATTCTGTTCCCAGTAATGCCGCATGAACTTTATTAGGCTCCATTTGGAATTGGCTCAGGAATGAAGAGCATGCTTGGAAAAGCAAGGCCTTCTTCTGCTTCCGAGGCTTCTCCTTGGGGCACAGCTGTGCTGGTGAAGCTGCATACAGCCGCTTCCTAAAGGCCCTGGCACCAGCCATGACGGGGCCCACGTGGCAACTCCCCATTGCCAGGCAAGATAAACCTGGGAGAAGGGGGTGGCTTTACATCTGGACAGGGAGGATGCTTGTGTTAAAGGCTTGCAAGAAATAAGAGGACTGGCCCCTGCAGAGTGTCAGCGATATCAGTTTGGTATTGGCTGACGTGGCGTAAGAATTGGCTCAGCTTGTTAACAGAATGCAGGCTGTAGGTCCCCCAGGTCCCTTTTCCAGCTGGTTTCTAATCCAAGCAAACTCATCTCCCTCCCTCCCTTCCTGGAACCTTGAATCTGAATGGATACCTTGCTAGATAATTTCCCCGGGGTTCCTCCATCCTTATTTGGACATCAGTGACTGGGAAATACCTTTCCCCCAACTTCTTGAGATGCTCAGTGGCTGCTGGCTCCCTCCTCTCCTCCGAAGCCATGGGGAAGTCACCTTTCCCCGGGCCCCTCAGGCAGCAAGGAGGGAGATGTGGCAGTATTCTCTCCATCACTCCTGCACTTCTGGTGATGATCAGGCCCTGGAAAAGAGGAAAGAAGGGGCAGGCCTGGGGCCTAAGCCTTGGGAAACTCTCCTCCGAGAAGGGGGACACTCTTGGATGGTCCTATGATCAGGAGAGTCACTGGATAAAAGGCTGTTTTGTGGACGGTTCTGGTCATATTATCCATGGTAAGCTTCATATTTTATTGGGAGTCTGAATGCTGAATGCTGTCCTGTTCATTACCTTCATGACTGGGAAAGGATGCGAAGCACCAAGCCACAGAGTCAGGGTTTCCACTGGAAATCCGCTTCAGCTGCAAACCTGCGGCTGAGCAGGCCAGAAGCCAGGCCAGATGCCAACAGCACGTGGTCTCACATAGATGGAGAACCAGTCCAGGTGCTTGTACGCACCACACACGAAGGTGCCCCAAATAGGAAAGGAATTCTGATTACCAACTGTGGCTGGCTATTTGGCTGGAAAAATCAGGCCACTGTATGCCAGCTTTTAAAATTATTTTCCATAAAAGTGCCCAAGCTGAGCACTTTACAGAGCTCTGGATATTTACAGCCCAAATGAAAGATAAAAAAAAGAAATACTTGGAAACAATCTGTAAAAACTTTAATTGTCTCCCCTGGTTATTTCCAAATGCGTCTCACTGAAACCAGTGTTCTGTCATCCAGCTTGCACTGCTCAGTGAAGGTGACCCTTCCTGCGCTGGGGTGCCTCTCCCTGCCTCTCGCAAGCAGTAGGCGTTGATTCTTGCAAGCCACCCTGTGATGGAGCAGAGAAAGCGGCTGAGATACCTGAGGTCTGTTGCCTCTGACGTAGTAATGTCAGAGGTAGGTTTTAATGTAATTGAGATTTCTCCTCCGAGTGTGCCCAGGCATGCTCCAGAATCTCATTCACAATTGTAGCCCCTGTAACCACAGCCCCCAACATGAAAGTCACCAGGATCCAAACCCCAACTCAGACTGTCAGGGTTAGTTTATCAGAGAGAGGCTTCCATCCTCTCCACAAGTTATATGGGAAAGGACATGTGAAAGAAAACAGGAGGAATCTGCCACCGCACGAGTGTCCCGTCTGCATAAAAGTCTAGGCCTTGCTCAAGCCACCGTCACGTGCCAAGCGCAGGGTGACCACGGCGGTCTTCCGCAGTGCAGCGAGCCCTCCAAAGCAGGAGGCGCTCTGGGTGTGGTTGGACAACGGCCCGTGGCGACCCTCGCCATTGGCCATGCTGGCCGAGGCACTTGGGAGCCGGCCTCTAAAACAGCTTTTAATGGATAAATTGAAACATGTAAAATATGCAAATATTTCTTATATGCAAATATTTCTTAACAAAATTATTTCAGGATAACATTCTATAACATAAATAATCATTTAGAGGATACAACATACTGTCAGTAATTCATAAAATTCTTGTCCTGCTCAGAAAAAAAACAAAACAGAAAGTGGAAAACCGACTCATAAAACTCAAAAGTCTGAGCAAAACTGCTATGCCTGAAGCAACATTTCAATAGGTTTGCCATCTCCCTCTGGCAGGCTGTGACCCACAGTTCGGAATCCCTGCTTTTCAGGCGACCCCCACTCCCTCCCCAGGACCGCCCCTGGGTCCCTCCGTGTGGGCTCTCAGCTGTCTCTTCTGCACGTTGCTGATGTGGGAAGAGCATCCCCGCATTCCAGCAATGGATTCTGATCCATTCCTACCCATTGTCCACGTCTGGTTGATTCCTTTGGCTGGACTGGCAGCTTTCCAAAAACCTGGGGTTGAGGTGGGCCTTTGGCTTTGGAGATGCTACCTCTCGTGTCCGGGAATCCTCCAAAGCCAAGGACATGTCTTGGTTATGAGAATCTTCGTGTCTCTGCCCCGCTACCCAGGGGAATCCTGGTGGTTGGCAGCCCGTTCAGCTCCCTGGCCAGCAACTCAAATCCCTCATTCCCCGCTCTGGCCTTGTTTGGGAGGATTGTGGCGACTTTGCATTTGTTATTCACAGCTGCTGTTGCTTGGGGTCTTCCTAAGAAGATGCTCACAATGCCACGGCCGCTGCAGCAAGATTCTAGATGTGCCCTCGTCCGCACACCGAGAATGAATGCCCCACTTAATGCCCTAGTAGCAGAGATGAGAAGCTGTAAAGGCAGAACCTCACCCTGGTACTGGACAAAGTAAAAATGGCTGCTGCGAAATGCCAGCCGATTAGAACAGCCCCCCAGGTGCGCTTGCGGGAGAGAGTGGAGGGGCTTCCAGCGTCCGTCCTGACGAGAGAGGTGCCGGGGCAAGGGCGCTCTCCTTCCTCCCAGCCTCTAGACCCAGCGCTTCCTCTTGCTCCTCGCCCACAAGGTACGTGAGCTGTGTTTCTGGCACTGTGCAGTCCCCCATCATCCCAGGGTCTTAACGAGCATTGTCTGGAAGGGCTCTTTTTCTCGCACCCGGTGTGCACATTCAAAAGCGCACGCAGCGCAACGGGCGTTGGCAGACTCGATTTCATACTGCCGAAAGCTGGGGATTTTGCGAGCCTCGCCTTCTTTTGCATCTGTCACGCCCTCTCCCAATTTATCCTGCCGCACACAGCTGCGAAAGTGGAGGAAAGAGCCGGAGCCAAAGCGAGAGTGCGTGCGCACTGGGGCGTGACGTGCCACCGTTGCCTAGGCACGGCACACCGAGGGACGGCCCGGCGTTGCCTCCAGCTTCGGGTGGAGGGACACCTGCAGTCAAGCAGGTGAGAGGCTGAAGGCGAAAGGCGAAAGGCAAGCAGAAATCGTGTGGCCTGCTGAATTCTCCCGAGGACGGGCGGAGGCTTCAGTGCCTTCCCGCTGCTGTCAGGAGAGGAGAGAGGCTGCGACCCGAAGGACCCTCCATCAGGGGACCCTCCGTCTGCAAACGCAGCCGTCCACGCCGAAGGCTCGCCCTGATTCTGCAGGCAAAACAATGGGACGAGGGTATCAGCCAACGCCTTCCGAAGGCAGCGGCTGCTGCGTCACTTTCACAGAAATGAGGGGGATATTTTTTTGCTTCTGTGAAGCAGAGGACATCTGCTGCTTCCTCCAAAGTAGGCTGACTGAAAGCATTCTTACCCTGCCTTTCCAAAAAGTTCAAAGATAAATCAGTCGTTCCCATATGTGCAGTTGAGCTTCTAGGAGCACAGAAAGTCACATATTCGTAATTAATAAATATATCTTTGCTCTACAGTTGCCATTAGAGAGATACGACCCTTTTCCTTAAACAAGAGCCTGGTGAAGAAACTGGAATGGATTTCAGAAAAGAAGGGATAGGTGTCTGTTTTAAACTTGCGTAACACTGATTTTCTTAATCTTCTGTTGACAATCCATTCTACAAGTTTTAAACTCATGAAGCATTTCTCTTTTTAAAAAATAATTTTTATTAAAAGATTTTACATAGATAATAAGAAATAGATTCAAAGAAAAAAAGAAAAGAAAAATATATAGCAAAGTAAGTGTGAAAAAGAAAAGAAAAACATAGAAAGCATGACAAAAAGATATATACTTTATATAAATATCAGCAGTTATACATACAGTTCTAATCAAACCACTCTCTCCAATTTCATCATAATTCCCTTCTTTCTATAACCTATTCTTTCTAATCATCAAAACCATAAATCACAAATTCATTTTCTTTCTCATGCAAAAAGTCCATAAGGGGTTTCCAGCCATTGATGAATGTCAGTAATGGCCTTTCTCTAATCAAAGAAGTCAGTTTGTCCATCTCAACAAGTTCTGTCAGTTTCACCCACCAGTCCTCCATGGTGGGTAATGTCAAATCTTTCCATCTTTGTGCATATAATAATCCCGCTGCAGTTATCATTTATTGAAATAATCTTCTGTGGTTCTTTTCTAATTGTTTATTCATCAATCCTAAAAGGAAAAGTTCTGGCTTCAACTGAATATTTATCTTTAAAATCCTCTGTATCAATGTAAATCCTCTGTATCGATCAAAAATCCATTTTTTTTTAGCTTTTTTATCATGTCCACCAAGCATGATAAAATGTCCCTTCATGTTGTTCACATTTCCAACATACATTTGAACTGCCTTTATACATTCTATATAATTTCCCTGGCGTCATGTCCCAACAATACATCATTTTATAAAAAATTTCTTTAAGAGCGTAACATAATGTAAATTTCTACCCTTTTGGTCACATATTTTCCCATTGAACCATCTGTATATTATAACCAAAATTCTTAGCCCACTTTATCATACATTCTTTAACCTGTTCTTCCTGTTTCAAATTTCAATAAAGGTTATACATTTTAGCAATTACGTGTTCATCATCGGTGCGCAACTGTACTTCAAATTCTGACTTACATTGCTCCATACCGTAAGTCTTTCTGTCCATTTTGAATCTTCCTGATAACTGCAAATGGGAAAACCATTGACAACTATATCCTTCTGCTATTAGTTGCGCTCTTGATTTAACCTTATATTCCCCTTGATGATTTTCCAATAACTCCTGGCATGTTAACCATTTGCCTTTGCCTGCTGTTTCTCTTCTGTGAAATGCTTCTTGTACTGAGATCCACAGAGGTGTTTTCAGGCACAGCCTGGGTTTATATCTAGTCCATATTCTCAATATGGCATGTCTAGTAAAATGGTTTTTAAAATCCACATTAACTTTAACTTTATCGTACCATAAATACCCATGCCGTCCAAACCTCAGGTCGTAATCTTCTAACTCTAAAAGTCTCTTGTTTCTCAGCAACACCCGTTCTTTCATCCAGACCAAACAACAAGCTGCAAAATACAATTTCACATATAACCCTGGACCCAGTCCTCCTCTTTCTTTTGCATCTTGTAACACTTTATATTTAATTCATGGTTTTTCATGAAGCATTTCTCAAGAATCCCCTCCACCAAAGACATAGAAGAGACAATAAAAAAGTTAAAGTTCAAAAGAGACAATGAAACATTAATACAAAATAAAATAAAACATTAATAAGAGATAAAAAAGAGGTGTTCAAAAGAGACAATAAAAAGGAAATAAAAAGACCATAACACCTCCTCGCCCGCAATCAACACCCAGATAAGCAGGGATTAACACCAAGATTAACACCAGACAAACAACCAAGCAGTAAACAACAGCCTAATCAAGGAACAACCAAGGAGAAAACCACACCCCCACCAACACTGACAGGGCAGCTACTGTATATAAGCAGGGAGCAAACCCCGCTTCCTTACAGTGCTGAAGATGTTACCAAGATGGGTGATGAAATGTCTGCAAGAAAGCAGCTAAGCTCCGAGAACCCCAAGGACTCCACATCGAAGAAGGT
Source organism: Python bivittatus (assembly GCF_059951505.1). Classification (NCBI taxonomy): domain Eukaryota; kingdom Metazoa; phylum Chordata; class Lepidosauria; order Squamata; family Pythonidae; genus Python; species Python bivittatus. The sequence goes on from NW_028277053.1 coordinate 19,551,631, forward strand.
CGGTTGCTTTCTCGCAGAAAAGAGTTTCATTGCCCATTTAAGCAACTCTTGCATTGTTGTGTGAGGAGCCAGGGCCAAAACAAAACTTTGCTCACCACTACATTTATATTCTGCTTTCTCTCTGGAAGTGCCAGCTGGGATATCAACATGGTCAACTTCCCTTTATTTTATTCTTACAATAACAACCCCATGTAGTAAGCTGGGCTGAGAAACAGAGACCAATGTCACCAGGTGAGCTTTAGGGCCAGATGGGGAATTGAACTCAGGTCTCCCCAGCGCCAGCCCAGCCTTCACTGAAGGGACTAGTGCCATTCAGCCCCGAGGGGTTGCAGTCTCTCTTCACCAGCAAAGGAAAAGGGAAGGGAAGCAGACTCCATGTTGCCCTCACCCCTCCTCAATCTGATGGGTCATGTCTGGATGTGGCTTATGGATTTTGGGGATCTGAGAATTTCTACTTTCAAGCTCAGTATCTGATACGGGATCAAGCCAAAAGTTTATTATGGCCGTAAGGCCAGCAGTCAGAAAAAAATAAAACTGGTAAAAATGAAGATGTATGAAACTAAAAAGGAAGAAAATTAATACCAATTTTCAAGATCCCAGGACTGATTCACAGGATGGATTCCAGAGCCTCTCCTTTTTAAAGAACCAAAGCGATATATTACAAATGGGTTTCCTCGATGTATAAAGCCACCCTAGTGAGTTAGCAGGATTCTGCAGCTCTTCCGTCATGACTGGTGGCTTCTCTAAGACTCGGGAGCCAGAGAAGCTCCCATTTCTGATGGGCGCTCCCCAGAAGTTTGAAGCCAGCAACTGGCTGTGGTTTCAACTTCCAGTCAGTGCTCATCAGCTCTGAGTCTTAGAGAACCACTAAGTTACTTCATCTCTGGAGAACAAGCTTCGTCTTAGGGAAGCCGTGACCCGGAGGAAAATCCTGCATTAGGAGAGGTAAGAAGGTGGCAAGTGAAGCCCCACATTAACTATCTTCAGCGGCTTTGAGTGCTATTCAGCTATGCTGAATGGCTACATTTGCTCCAGGTTGAAGAACCTGCTATTTAGACAATTATTTGTGCTTTCAATCAAGGCATTTGTATGAGGTGCTATTCCTCTTTTTAAATATGGGTTTTTGCTAACCTCAGCAAAATATTATTCCACTTGCATTGTTAATAGCATTCTTCTAAAACTAAACCAAATACTAGTAAAATTACTGGTGATGATTTGAGTGGGATTTGCTGGCAGGGATTAATTTTGTAAACTGCTTGATCAGTGCAACTTAGACTGTGTGCTGCTGTCATAAAAAGCAACAATGAAGTATGAAATATCTGAGAGGAAACCAATAATTCTGTCTTTGCAAGGGATAAATTGGACAGCACAGCAGAGGGTTTGTGCTAACGGCTGTCCCTGCCACTTCTACCATACAAAGGGAAACATTGGGCTCTAAAATGAAAGGCAGATCCATTCTGATGCTTTTTTCCACAGATGTAAACCCATATTTTTTCATGGCTTACACGTACTTCAAATGAAAAGGGCAGTGAAGTTGCAGTGTGCACTTTTTCTTGGAAACGGCTGGATGTAAGGTGCTCTGAGTGCGAGGTGGGCCTGCTTTGCTTCTCTCGGTGGACGTGACCTTCTCTGTCCCACAAAACCTCAAGGTGGGGCTGCTCTGCCTCACTTGGCAGCCTTAGAGCCACAGAGAAAATTGCTTCTGCGTGGAAACTGCACCTGGGAGGAACTTGGTCTGTTGCACCAAAGTGCCGTGGCCACTTTGCTGCCTAGAAACATGGAAAAACAAAAATGGGAGGCAGGGCTGTGCTCACGTTCATCAGTGCAAAGCAGAGGGACCTTACTCGCTCTACAGAGTATAATCTGCCCACTCTTCCCTTCTCATAGAACGTGCACTTGGTGGCACGTCATACTGAAAAGGAAGCAGCCCAGGTGGACATGGATGGGAACCTGTGAGGGACAAGGATGGCCACTTGGCCTTCCGAGTTCCCAGAGATCTGCAAGAGGCCCTCTGACGATGACACAGAAAGGGGATCTGTGGGATCGCTGCTTCGCTCCTTTCTTTTTTAGCATTCGTGGCTTTTTTTAGAGGTTGGAAGGTTCACAGGCTTCTCTGGTCTTTGCTGAAAAACATGTGGACGGGCTGGCAAGACAGCTTCCGAGAGAGGACACGCCCATTCATAGAAAGGTTGACGTGAGCACCTGTCGCACTATCCTGGATGCCAAGGGTAATGTCCCTCCAGTTCCCTTTGCCTCTGTCCTCCTTCTGTCCTTTTTTTGAGAACCTTTGGCAGCCTTCTCAGTGCCCTCCAATACAAGTGTGCAGACGAGAGGTTCGTCTCCTCTATCTTTTAAAGCAATCCTCCGGACAGTGGGGAAGAAGCTTTAGAGGAGGGCAGGAGCCGTGGTGTCTGGGACCAAGTCTCATGGATTCAGCACCGTGTTCGTTGCAGAAAGAGGACAGAAATCTAAACACGATTAAAACAGCGTCAGAAACAGGAGCCCCTAATCTCAAACCACGCACACCTCTTTGGGGGAAGACCACAATTAAATGCTAGGAATTACTTCTGAGTAAACTTGTTGCTGGATGAACCCTAATTTCTATTTTGTACCCTGGAAACTATTCTACTAAAATATTGACACAGCAGACAAAACATTTGCTTTCATGATCATAGGCTGTTTGCTCAACAGAAACATTTAACTGCCGTCCCTCAAATCTTATTCGCAAGCAGTTAAAGAAATTTGCCCAACTGATTATTCAAATGGCAGTGGAACAAGGTTGATGGCTACCGCGCACCATGGGATATGTTTTTACCGTGAAAGTTAGGTTAAGAATGATATAAACAGGCAACAATATAGTTATGTCTTGGGTTGAAACCTACTTCTCCTTTTCCTTGAAAACCTAGTTCTCAATGGAGTTCTCATGTTGCTCTCTGAATTAATACCACACCATAACACATAACATAACATAAAACATAACACAGCGTAGCATAATATGGTGTGGATATACACATGTGTTGCACTGAAAGGCACCTACAGTTTCTGGAGGGAGCTAAAAGGCTGGAAATCACACTGGTGCAGCTCGGATTGAACTTCTGCAATGTGACTAAGGTGTTATATTTTCTTAAACAGTTGACCTCTCCTAGTCATTCTACCAATAACTTTGGCCATGTAGAAGAGCTCAGCCCAGCTGTTCAGAGTGTCACAGGCCATTCCATTTCTTTCCTTTAAGATACTGCACAAAGTCCATAGAACAGTAATAAACCGCACAGCTCATAATCTCTTCTGTGACTGAAGGACAATGATTTCTATGGCAGGATACAGGATACAATTGCACCAATTTATTAAATCACTTGTAAGCCTTTTTTGTGGTTTATGCAAAAAACCCACTAGGTCTTTATCTAACCTAGCAAAGATTTTTCTTGTTTGCTCTTAGTACGAATTGTAGCAGTACAAATTTTCCAGGAATGAACTTGTAATTGGCAATTGAATACATAAATAATTATGTGATCAGCTTCCTGAACAAATGAACTGAGAATGGGTCATGCAATCTGCAGGCATCGGTTCTGAGGTGCGAAGTGACCATGGAGAGGATGCTTTCAAGGGGGAGGAGGAGGGGAGAAAATCCCCCTCCCCCTCTCCCTCCCCCTCCCCCTCCCCCTCCCCCTCTGCTTTTGCCCTCTCTCAGTCTTGTTCTGGAATCCATGGGAGGTCAGGGCTGCTGGTGGGGGCTTCTGGAAAAACTGGGCTGCAGGGAAAAGAATTAACATCAGTGTCCTATTTCTCCTCCTCCCGCAATTCTTACTCTCCTCCCACCGGTATCTTTCAACTGAAAAAAGGCTATTGAGCTTCATCCTGACATGTAGATCAACCTGTAGATGCATAACATTCTTTTAACACCTTCCTTTAGGATGGGGCTTGTCTAAAATTCCAGGGTTGTGAAGGGAAAGGCAAGAACATTCGGTCGTAGAAACACATTTCCTGAACATGATTAGATGTCAGTAAAAACAGCCTCTCTATTGTTATCTCCATCATTGTGACAGGTGATATTCTCATTCAGAAGCTGGAAAACTAGACCAGTTGGATTTGGAGTTGGTTGATGGACTGTATCCAAAGCGCTCATTGAGGTCTCGTTGCAACCTGGAGATAAGGAAGGTGGTATCTGGCAGGTTTGGCAGAACCGTCTTTGCAAATAATTTGGGTTAAGGAGGTGAGGTTCTGCATTTCAGTTTTGCAGATTCTATTGAAGAGGAATTAATATGATTGAAGACAGAACCAACATTCAAGATACCCTTGACAGGGCCCAAACAAGCACATGGAGGTCACCAGAGATAAATGTAAAGTATAGATACAGGAAATATTTGTTTCAAGTACATGGCTTGGTAACAGTCCATGTGAAAAGGATCTCAGGGTTAAAAAGAAAAGTCTGGGGGAATGCAAGATAAAAGACAAAAATAAAGCTGTGTTGAATCAACAGTCATGTTCAGATATCAAGAAATATTGATAATGCTAGCTATGGTTGGGACAGAACTCACTTAAGACAGCGTGTCCAGTTCTGAGTATCACAAGTCGAGGAGAATATCGATAACTGGAATCTGGAGAAGGGCAGCAAGTTGGTGAGGGGCTGGCAGATACAGTCCACAGAAGACAGAGGAGATGTGATTGTCATCCTCAAATATATGAAAAGGTGTCCAAAAATAATGAAGCTGTAGAGTATTTCTGCTGTACCTTATAAGATGTGTAGAAGTTTATGCTGGGGTTCCAAATATAGGAGAAAGGATTTATATTATTATTAGGAAAGTATCTTGGAGACACCAGACTTTTCATGATGGAAAGATTAACTTGGAAGATGGTGGACTCCTGTAGGTACCTTTTGGCGTGCTGTAATAAAAGACTGTATTAGCAGATTGTCTGATAATGCTGTATCACAGGCGTTGTGATACATGACCTTTGTGATCCCTTTCAACTTTTTGATACCAGGAGGTTGGGCACAGATATTTATCCATGAGGAATTACCATCTGGGTGAAATTTAAAAGAACTTTGCCCTCATCACAATGCAGCAAAACAGAGCCATTTTCTCAACTCCCCTGCCCCCAGGTGAAGGACATATTCCCTCATAGGAGGAGAAAGTGAAGGGATGCAACTGGAGAAGCAATTAGGAGACAAATTAGACTTGCGTTCTCTTGTGCTCTCTCAACCCCAGTTATCTTTCTTGGCCACAGGAGCACAGGACAGAAGAGGAGAAGCTGGGGGCCTGAGACCTAGCTTTTACTCTAGAAATACAAAGGGACAACTTGCACCTCAGTGAACAGGATCCATCTGAATGGCATCAACTGAAAGGCCAATTTGTTCCCGAATCCAGAAATTTTGCTTTATGTAAGTCAGATGGCAACTTCATTTATTTTTTATAACTCACTGAGGTGTCAAAGCTGAAAATGAAACAAATGAAAATGTCACAAAATTAATTGCCATGAACTGACAATCAGGAAGTGCGACATCAAACAGGGAAGCAAATGTCTGGATTTGTTTAATCTGCATTATACATGTTAATTATGTCGCCTGCAGTTGGCTGATAATGAATCACATGCAGAAGGGAAGTGCTACTTGATTGGATAACTGATGAATGGAAAACTCCAGGGGTTTTCTAAGTTGGTTTGTCACAGTTCTTCATTAATTTTTACAAAGACTAATTAAATGAATTAAACATACATGAGCAAAATCAAAATAGATTCATTGAGTAGAAATGCTAGCGAAGATTAGAAAGGATACCAGTGCTGATCTGTGTCGATCATACTGAGATATACTAAAACCGAAGGAATTTATTTATTTTATTTATTTTTTATTTAATATTAAATTTGTATGCCGCCCATCTCCCCCCAGCGGGTGACCCTGTACATAAATATTAAAAACATTCAAGATGATGGGGGGGGGCAAGGTCAATCACCCCACAAGCCACCCACACTGGTGCAAGCCCCCATCCGCCCCCCAGGCCTTCTGGCACAGCCAGGATTTCACCCCTTTCCTGAAGGCCATGAGAGTGGGGGCACACCAGACCTCAGGTGGCAGATTGTTCCATAGGGTGGGGGCCACAGCAGAAAAGGCCCTCTTCTTAGACCCCACCAGTCAAAATTCCTTGACTGGTGAGGTCTGCAACGTGCCCCTTCTGCTGGACCAAGTGGGGCAGGCTGAAGTAACCAGGGAGAGACGGCTCTTCAGATAACCTGGTCCTGTGCCGTGAAGGGCTTTAAAGGTGATGACCAACACCTTGAATTGGACCCAGAAGCAAAGTGGCAACCAATGCAGCTCACGCAACGGTGGCATCCTCCTAGGGGCATTCAGAACTGTCCGCGCCACCGCATTCTGCACCAGCTGGAGCTTCCGGATACTCTTCAAGGGTAGCCCCATGTAGAGCGCATTACAGTAATCCAACTGGGAGGTGACCAGGGCAGGAGTGACCATGCAGAGGGCCTCCTGATCGAGGAAGGGGCATAACTGCCGCACAACACAAAGTTGCGCAAAGGCCCTCCTAGCCACGACTGCCAGCTCCTCTTCGAACAGGAGTCGTAAGTCCAGGAGGACCCCCAGATTACACACTGGGTCTGTCTGGGGTAGTGCAACCCCATCAAGAACCAAAGATGACAAGCTCCTAGATCCTGAGGCTCCCCGTACCCACAGCCACTCCGTCTTACCAGGGTTCAGTTGAAGCCTGTTGTCCCCCATCCAGGCCCCCACAGCCTCCAGGCACCGCGAAAGGGCGGTCACAGCGTCACTTAAGGCACCAGGGATGGAGATGTATAGTTGGGTATCATCAGCATATTGATGATACCTCATCCCATGGTGCCGGATGATCTCACCTAACAGTTTCATGTAGGTGTTAAATAGGAGTGGTGAAAGCACCGAACTCTGAGGCACCCCGCAGAGTAGGGCCATGGGTTGGACCTCTCGCGCCCTATCAACACCGATTGGGTTCGGCCTTGGAGAAAGGAGCTGAACCAGCACAGCACTGCGCCACCCAGCCCCAACTCCAGCAGCTGACCCAAAAGGATACCATGATCGATGGTATTGAAAGCCGCCGAGAGGTCAAGAAGAGCAAGGATGGATGCACTACCCCGATCCCGCTCTCGCCAGAGATCATCCAAAAGTGCAACCAATGCTGTTTCTGTCCCATAACCAGGCCTGAATCCTGACTGATAAGGGTCCAGATAATCCGTTTCCTCCAGGATCCTCTGAAGCTGCAGCACGACCACCTTTTCCACCACCTTTCCTAGAAAGGGGAGGTGGGAGACTGGACAAAAATTGTCCAGAAGGGTGGGGTCTAGCGATGGTTTCTTGAGGAGGGGGTGAACCAAAGCCTCCTTGAAAGGCTTTAGGAACACCCCCTCCTGCAAGGATGAATTCACCACCACCAGTATCCACCCTAAGGTCACTTCCTTGGTGGCTTTAACTAACCGGGAGGGACAAGGATCCAAAATACAGGTAACTGCACTAATAGCCCTGAGGACCCTGTCCACTTCCTCAGGGCCAACAGGATCAAACCATTCCCAGATGACTAGGTAAGAACGTCCCTTGGGCAACTCCACTGACCCACCACATGCTTGGCCTCCAATTGAGAACGGATCTGAGCGATTTTATCCGTCAGGTGTTCAGCAAAGTCCTCTGCATGGCCCTGTAGCTAGTCCTCTGAGCCCTCCCTACCCAGGAGGGACTGAGTGACCCTAAACAGGGTTGCTGGGCGACACTCTGCGGATGCAACAAGAGCGGAGAAATACTGGTGTTTCGCCGCCCTTACCGCCACTAGGTAGGCCTTAATAGTGCCTCTGACCCATGTTCGGTCGGACTCATCTTTAGTTTTCCACCAGTGGTGCTCTAGATGTCTCTTAGCCCTTTTCAGCTCCCTTAACTCCTCCATAAACCACGGGGAGTGCCGGGGGTGATGGGCCAAAAGAGGCCACACAGGCGCAATCCTGTCCAAGGCCCCAGCCTCCTCCTTATTCCAGGCTGCAGCCAGGGCCTCCACTGGACCATGCAGGAAGGCCTCATGAATTCAAAGCAATGTAACTGTCGATAACTGTGACTCTGAAAGCCATAAGGATGTAATAAAGGAAATATTTCTAAAACTTCCATTCCAGTTCAGAGCGAAGAGGTTTTTAAACTTTATATCAGAATCATCATAAGGGTAGAAGGCTTCTTGTTTTCATGGACATCAGATTTTCCAAGCATACCTTGGAACACTATTCCTCGGAACACTATTCCTCAAAACCCCAGATTGTGAGTCTCATTTAAGACTCCCCCACACCCGCTTGCTGGTGTACTTTCCTTTCACACTCATCTCTCCCCATTCCTTAATTTAGGAGACTTTCGGTTTAACCATCTTGCATTTCCACAGACCCAATACTCTCAAGGTGGAGGAGAGATTCATTAGGGTTCCTTCATGAGTTGTCACTCCTGCTGACAATCAGTCCCTCTGTTTCTGGGCCACACCACCCTGGAGGCTCCTAAGCCCCATCCTTGGTTTACCACATGTTTGACCATGTTGCTAAGAGCCCGTGTAATCTGAATGGGGTCCCGGGATCCTTCTCTGATCCAGCCCTGGTGGAAAAGAGGAAGTGTAGGCTCCTTCCAAAGTGAAGGTAAAGAAGTGGTAGTGAAAGCCAGAGAAAACATCCTTGTGCCCCGTCCTCTTCACTGTGATCACATGAAGAACTTTCCCACAAGTTCTTCTGAGAAAGAGGGGAAGAGCATCAGGCTCTGGAAAGTCTTAGACACGGAGGGGCAAGAGGTCCTGCGAATGGGGCACTGGGTTGCCCACAAGCTCTGGAGATCCACAGCATCTCAAAGACAAAACTAAAAAGCCCAGTTTTCTTTTGGTTTCAAATACAATGTAGCTAATTCAGAAATAAATCAGCTCAGCTCTCAAACATCTCAAATGTCATGGGATCACCAAGGTCATGAATTGCTTTCAAACTACTGCAACAGACTTGTGTGGCAGTGCCACGGGGTTATTATTCATTATTATTTATTATGGATAACATAGTAAAAGATGAGAGACAATAGACAATGAAAAAGCTCTGGTAATGTTCCCAGAGATCTCCCTGTAGAACAGTAGGCTTACTACACACACGTGTTCACACTACCTTCAAGCTCCTTGAGTTGTTGGGATCTATTCAAAGAATATACGCCATTTGGCCGGTCCACAAAGAGCCAAAAGCGTTTTGTAATCAGGACCTCCAATCCTGTTGAATTACAGGCAGGAATTTTCAAGATGGCGAGAGACAGATCCCATCTGTTTGAATACCACCCATTTCTTTGCCCTGCATTACATATCCATTTCATTCCCCCCACCCCATTGTTTTTTGTTCACTGAAGTTAATGGCCCAATAACCACAAATCTACCATGACTCAGATCTTCCCCCTCAATATGGGAGGGCGGGAGGAGGAGGGGAGGGCTGGAGACAGTAGGGTGGCTGCAGATCTACAATTATTCAATGCCTTTAGAAGGCAAGGTGTCTTCCCACGGTGATTTAAAATGTCCTTCTGATGTCTCTGGGCAGGAAAGTAGTGAAAAGGAGGTGACCGCAGAATATCAAGAAGGAATGGGAAGAGAATGTCAGTTTCAGTCCTGTATCTACTCATCTGGGAGCATACCTCTTTAACTCAGCAGTAATGTACATTTATCTGAAAGTGGCCAAAATAATAGCCATGATTATAACATGTCAGACTTTTCAGAACTAACTCCAAGTGAGACGCTTCTTGAATTGGATCACGCCAAGAACTTTCTATCTCTGAAATCTGCAGAGTTGTGCCAAAAGACTTGACTGAAAATAAAGAAGAGAAAGATAGAAAGGGGGGGAGGGCTTTCCAATTAGTCTGCTGTTTGGGACAGTCTCATTCAGACTCCCTGAAAAGACGGACCTCTGTCTCAAGCAGAGTTGTGGATAGCTGTCGGGTAGGTGAGGACATGGTGATGTTGTTGCATTCCAGCAAATGCAAGATATCACATTTAACTCTAAAAACCTTTACATCTTTCATTTTTCCAGCAGAGGAAATATTGCTCATAAACTTTACAAGAAGTGCATGTAAGGAGTAGGTATTCATAGCGTGGCAATAATTGATCTTGGTCTCAACCTAATTTACATCCCCTAGTGACATAAAATAAATGAAAGTATTAATTAATTGATGCAACACTACCAGAAGATACTCTACATCCAACAGGCATAATGCATTATTCATTTATCCACAATGTTAACAAATTCATTTAACTAGGAACCAATAATGCTGCAGCATGGCTTTATTTTTAATAGCACCATTTTATCAAATCTCAGTTTAAAATCATTTGCAAATTCATCTTTTAAGGAAAACAAGAATGACTGAAGTGTGAGACAGAAATCAGAATGAACAAACTACTAGGGAGCACAGTGTTTCCAACTCTGTGACTGGTTAATTCACACATGGGAGGATAAACAGTGCGAGTTTCTTCATTACTGTCTCGACTTATCTGTGAAAAGATAAAAACATCCCACCATGGAGATTACTTTGATTTTGAGTTGCCAGAGATTATGGAACGCATTCAGTATTCAGAAGTCATTGAATTCAGTCGGTTAATTCATAATCTAGTCTCTTCAGGCTCTAAATAAATGGAGAGATTGGGCAGAATCCTGAGTTCTAACTTGGGGATCATCAAATGTACAATTTAACACTTCTCCACAAAGGGATTTCCACATCCAAGGCCCTCACAAAGTAGTCTCACACCAAATTCCCTCTAACCAGGGGCGCTGGAACTTGTGCAATGGCTGGGACTGAGGGAGTAAGAGGCTTTTTTAGACAGGTGCTGGAAAAGGAGGATCAGACGCTTGTGGGGAGCAGCTAAGTTCTCACCAGTGAGGTAAGCAAGATCGAATGGTTGTGGGAGCACCTGAATCTGAGAACTTACCATCTTTGATTCTGAAGGGAGTAGCACTTCCCTAGACAGTGCAGTTGGGGGTCCTCCTGGGCTCTTGGCTTCTGCTCAATAGTTAGGCAGGTGGCAGACATGACCACAAGGGCTTTTGCACAGGTCCCTCTTAGGCTCCAACTACGTACATCATTCTTAGACTGGGAGGACCTCATCACAGTCACCTGTGCTTTGGTCCTCTCCCATCTGGATTACTTAATGGATCTACATGGGACCACCCTTGAAGACCACTTGGAAGCTACAGCTGGTCCAGAATGCAGTGGTAGATATAGTTATGGATGTGTCTTGATACACCTATGTAGCACCTCTGCTCCCTGAGCTACACTGGCTCTCAGGGGGTTTCTGGGTACAATTCAAAGAGCTGGTTCACCTTATCTTCTGCGACAATTAGTAAATTCAGCAGGAGGACATATTTTTCAGGACCAAAGTGTGGAGGAGCAAGAAGAATGCTGTAGAAAAAGAGTGTTTCTGGGTACTGTATTCCCAATCTTGTTCTTTCAATATTGCATCTCATGATTCAACAGGAGTGGCCTCTGATTCCAGTTTTAAAACCTGCTCTCTCATTCTCATTAAATTTCTGGGCAGTTTGGTCCCCAGAACTGAACAGTCATTAATTCCACAAAGCAGAAAGGAGGAACTGATAATTTTCACTCACTCTTAGGAGAGCTTTTTGAGCCATATTAATTGCAAAGTCGAAAACTGGGTTCCCACCCAAAGCCTGTACCAAAGTTTTATGCCAGTTTTGTGTCATATTGTTTTGCTCACCCAAGGGGAAGGGGTACAGCCATTTGAAACTGAGGCTCAGAGACAACACCTACAAATCCAGTGTTGCTACATTCCCCAGTGATATGCCCAAGGTTGGCCCTCTGGCTGTGAATCTCTGTTTTTTGCACAAGAGCTACAGTATGTGCCTCCACATGGATTATGTGCACTCTGTGAATCTCATCTTGCCATTTTCTCCAGCACTGGCTGTATTTACAAAGGTCAGCCCAACCCTTTAGGAAAAGTGGGAGCTTGTTTGAAAGTCCTTTGAAAATAATGAGATCTGACAATAGCAATTGATTTCTTCTCACCTTGGACTCCCCTCTTGTTCTTCTTGGTAATTCTTAATTATTGCCACATTATCTTACTTTGAAAAACAAAGTCAGAATTCCAGCCCATTTCTATAGTTTAAGATAATGTCTTGGTTAAACACAGAGGTTTTTGTCTGAGCACCTGAGTAATTCATTTGAAACAAGGAGCCCTTAGCTGTGACATCAGAGCACGAGCAGCAGATACCTGTGATCTATGACGAGAATCGACAGACTCTTCAGGCCATATGAAAGGCTGGTGATCTCATGCCAGAATTTTCTGAGATCCCACATCAAAAGGCTGAAATATCAAAAGATCTTCTAGAAACATTTATACCAGAACCCAAGCAGCTCATTAGATTTGTTATTTGTGACACATCTGAGATGATTTTTAATGTTAAACTGATCAAAACTGTAATTTAGCTTTTGCGGGTTTCTTGATGTCATTAAAGATAGGGCTGGAAGATACTCTGGGGTTCACTGGTGCTGTTTCCCACTCCTGGTTTCTTCCGGTGTAAGTGTGCCTAGCTGGACGGAAATAACAGATTTCAGCAGGGAAAACCCAGGGATGCTTCCACTTGCACAGCCTTAGAAGGAGCTCGGTTGGCTGCGTCATTTCATGCCATTGTCTATGTCTGGACGGGCTTATTTCTGTCTCAGCTGCAGGGCTGAAGAGCACAAAGGCGATTTCCCATCTGCGGTGCTGAAGCTCTGCAGAGTTTGTGGGGGAGCTGCTGCGTTTGTTTGTCTATTTACTTATTTAACTTCTCTGGCTGCCCACTCAACACACAACTCCAGGCAGCTAACAGTCCATTTTTAAAAAAGAAAGAAACACAATTTCAAACAACAGAATGTGCAGCCAGGAAGACCGAGGTCTTCAATGTCTTCTGAAAGGCTGGCAGGTTCAGGACCATCTGAACTGCAGAGGTATATTGTTTCATCAGGCTGGTGCCACCACAGAGAAGGCATGCTCCCTGGGCCCCATTGGATGGCATTTTTAAGAGACGGGACTCAGAGCATGCCCACCTACCAGACCTTGTGGGACAAACAGGAATGATTGGAGGTGGGCAGTCCCTCAGACACTCAGGCCCTGGGCCATGTAGGGGTGCCATTTAAAAGGGGGTGATGTCATTAAGCAATCAGCTCCTTGACTGTTGTTTATATTTTATCATGTATTGTTTGTATTGTTTTTAAGCGCTGGAATTTGCTCAGAACTGCTATTGTGAGACGGGCAGCTATATAAATCAAAGACAGAAATGAATGAATGAATGAATGAATGAATGAATGAATGAATGAATGAATGCTTAAACAACCAAACTCAGACACAGACCTCAAATGTTCCAAGTCTCAGCCAGCTTTAACTGTTAACCGAGATCTGGAACATGAGAGGTAGAAATAAAGTAAATATGCTTGAAGGATAAAATAAATAAGATGAAGCCTGTATAATTTCTCATTTTGGTTGTTTGTTTGGAGACCACTTCTCTTCAGCTGTGGAAATAACGTTTGCCTCATCTGTTGGGGAGTGGATTCTCTCACAATCCAACAATTGGAGGGGCGGGACCCTTTCTGTTATTTAGGGCCTCCTAGAGAACACGTCACCACAGGGCATTTATCATCTTCAGATGAGAATAAAAAGGTACATCATGCATTCATTTCATAATGAAACTGTATCTTCCACGAGAGCTTTAGAAAAATAATTGCAATGAGTGCATTCAGATAGGCACTACAAGTGTATTTCAACAGAAAAGGACGTTTTGTCTCCTAATTCTATTATGGAATTCTATCCACCGTAAGAATTTTGTTCTTCTGCTCAGTCTCTTAAACCCTCTTGCACCCCCGCTGAATATTAGTTCCCCCATACTGGGATTTACTGGGGATCATGTTTCCAAAGATGACTACGAAGCTTCTTTTAAAACCACACTTTAAGTTGCAGCACTACATCACTAACCTCATCCCGTTATTTTCATGGGAGCTTCCTGTAGATATAATACAGGGCATGAAATAGAGGGTTGAAACATCCTGCAGAATAGCTGCCAGCTTTCGAAGAGACAATCCCTTCACCCAAAACTATTCTTTGAGACTCTCTCCACAAGTAGGACTAGAATTATTGTGTGTCCCAACCCATATCTCACAAAAATAATCCAAGGGTCTTCCATGGTCAGTGTTTTCAGAAATCACAAAGATATCAAGCCAGATCAGCACAGTCTAGCCCAAAACCAAGCCTGAATCAGAATGAAAAGAATTGCAAGATCCTTCAAGAGCACCATCCTCTCAAACACCTTGCTCAGAAAAGGGGTGTCTGTAACAGGATGGTAACTGGTAAAATCCTTTAGCTTCAGTTCTTCAAAATGGGCACTGCCTCCCTGAAGTCCATCCTGTAATGACACATTCACTGCTCCCTGGATCCACTGTGCCAACTGCTCTCAGCCAGCACCCGTAAGCAGGGTCAGGAAAACATGCAGTGGGCTGGATAGCCCCAAGCATCTTCTTCCTTTCTTCAGCCCCCATAAGCTGAACATGATGACTCACAGCGAGATTACTGCAGTGTGCCCTGTGTTAAAATAGCATGAGGATGAGCTGTTTTATTCTGAGTACCTCATAAATCTGACATAGCAGGTCTTTGTGGGCTCCAATGTTGGGTTTTCTGGAGGAAGTAACAATAAGCCCTTGACCTTATTGGTCAAAGAGCTCTGCAGGTTGACTACTCGAAAACAGCACAGAGGCCACAAAGTAAGCCTAGTCTGTAACCTTCACTGCCAGTTAGTAGGCACAACTGTGTGCTCTAACATGCCAGAGCTTCCACTCGAGTTACCTCTTGGCCTGTTATATTGCCACAGGCTCTGTAGGAAACCAGGGAGAAGCCATAGCATGGCCCAATAAATGCCCACAGGGTGCTCTAAGGCCAACTTTACCAGATGGTGGCAGAGCCTCCCAAATATCCAGACTAAGCTGCCCCAGGACCTGAAGCAAAGGCCGCCTGTGCCTCGGTCTTGACCAGCGTGACTCCTGTGCAGGAAATGGAGCAAAGGTGTCTCCCTTTTCTTCCTTCATGGAACACTAGCTTGCTTGGAGAGCTTCCCAGGACTAGCTGGGGATCCAGGCAGAGCAGTTCTGCTGCAGGGGAGATGATGTCCTGTCCCAGTGTGCTGAACAGAACCATTTCCTTTTCAGAACCTCAGGATAGTTCCCCTGTAATAATAACACTGCCCTTCACCTTCTCCTTGCACATCACAGTTCTCTTGTCAAGAAGATGCCACTTAGCAGAAACATAAAATGATCAGTTCAGGTGCTGGATTGATTTACCTGGTTGCAACGCACGATTCTGCTAATGGGTTATGCTTGTTGTCAGGCAGGTCCATAAATCCCTTTCAGACTCAGTCTTGTGGGCATCCCTCATCTGAGTTAGGAGTGACCAGGAAAACATCCCAGCGAGCTTAAAGCGGAGCTGTCAATCTCATTGGCGCTACGTCGTTCGCACAGTAAATCATTCAATACTCTCCGCTCATTCAACTGTTGCAGCAGCTCAGATCTTAATAAAGCATGAAAACATGATTGTTTTTACATGCGTCTTCCTTGCTGAATTTACTTCCAGAGCTGCTGTGGCTGCCGCTGCAATGTGTAGAATAAATAATTTGGCATGTCTCACTTGTTTTTTCTTGAAGCTGGGAGAATGAAGGGGATTGCAAGGGAGAGTGAGGCCAGAAGCCTGTGGGGCGCATCCAAACCCTGTTGAAACTACAGCCTCAGCTGCTTCTGGCCTCTCCTGCCATTGCAATGGTCGTCTTCTTTCTTTCATGTTCCTTTCTGTTCTTCCTAGAGCGGCCAACCGCTCCATCTGCCACACCGTGCTGGAGGGGGATTGCATCTTAGGGAGGCTGCCTTAAGCAAAGGGCTTCAGGGTTTCCGGTCACAGAGCTGGAAGAGCCATTCAGTCCCTGGGTCCTATTAATCAAGGCATTCTCTGCAGAAGCTCTCTGGTGCTCCCTGAGCTTGGTTGTTTGCTTGCAGTTGTCTTGTTACCCAACTCAGTAACAACATCAGGGCACGTGAGTATGTTAACTAGCTGGGTAATAAAACGTCTGCAAGCAAACCACCGAGCTCAGAGAGCACAAGAACTCCGCTGTTCAAGCCTGAGTGACAAATATTCTCTTCCCTAGCATCTGCCTGAAGACATCCAGAGAAGGGGAGTTCAGCCCTTCTCTGAGTCATTGTCTCTACTGTCAGACTGCTCTTAGTCTTAAAAATCTCTCTCTCTCTCTCTCTCTCTGCCTCTCCATAGGACTCTCCCTTCCAGAATGATGCCATGAAGACCCTAGAAGTCATTACTAGGGAAATGGCCAAAGTGAAGAACTTTGCACTTGCTTCTATTAAAATGCCTTTGTGGTGCTTTTAATATCATGTATTTTTTTGTCTCCTAAGATATTAGCCATCGCACCCAATTTTGGAATGTCCTCAAATCTGAAAAGCATTCCTTCCACTTCTTCGACTAAATCATTAATAAAAATATTGAACAGCAGAAGGTCTAGGGCTGCATCTTTTGACACTCACTCCAGTTGGATGAGGACCCGCTGATGAGGATTTTTTGAGTAAGATTTTTTAGCCAGCCATGTATCCACTGAACTGTCATATTATGGGAGTTATAGCTGTAGCACAAAGAGTTATCTCAGGAAATATGGTTCTGGGGGTAAGAACAAGACTATAATTATAGTAGTCTGACTGTTAGAATATTCCTTTCTTGATATCAGGTTTAATTCTCCCCCCCACACACACACACATAATAATCATGTCCAGATCTTGAGCTATATCTTCTCTTAATCAAATAATTCCACAGCATTTAACAAGCATCCCTTCCTTGCGTATTGAGTTTCTAGAATATTTACAGCTCTGAGTAGTAATAGAAACTTTTAGCTGCTTAAAAGTAAATTCCAAATAATTGATAATTTGATGTAATATTGATGTACTTGTAGGAATATAAATATTAATGTTTATTCTTTTAACAATAATTTCTAACCATCTATTCATTCTGTAGTCAATGTAAATGACTACAGATATACATTTGCCCAACAATTTATCACTGCCAGAAATAAATGACAAGAAATAACTTACTTTATTCAGTGATGGCCAAAGTCCCAAAAAGAGAGGAATATGGTACTTATTTAAAAAGAAACTAGAAAGAGAGATTGGTGATCATCTGAAAGAGCCCCAACATGGGGAAGGGCATTTGGTTACTCTTGACTTCAGGGTAAGGTCCATCTATTGCATTTGAGCGTCCTGGCCTCTGAGAGGTCCCCAAGTGCAGGAAACGCAACTGCATAATTTGTGGAAGTAACTTCCATTTACTTAGCATGTAATTATTTTGAAGTGCAAAGAATTTATATGGGTATGATTGAACCAGATGCAAAGCCTAGGCTGGACCCATTTCCCCACTAGCAGCATCTTCATAATATCTCCCAGCTGTTGTTGAAGTGATACAAAGCTGGTCCCTATTGCAGGTACATTTTGGCACAACGGTGGTTGAAGAACTCTAGAAAATGCTAGAAATCAATAGTAAGGTAATATAAAATGGTGCAAAACCAGTATAAAACACTGGGATATATTTAGGTATTGGGTAGAAATCCTCTTAATTATAGATGTACCAAACCAGATTTGGAGTCACAAACAGTACCAAACTGATACAAAATTCGTAATACTTTTTGATGGATGGTTTTGCCAGCAAAAATATTACAGCCTGAAGTTAGTCACTTTAAAAGTTGCATTGATTTGCATGAGGAAGTTAAATTTCTGCTTTAGTCTCTATGACTGAGATGAATGGGGGTTTGAAGTGCTTAACTTTAATGCCAAAGTTAAGGGGTGATCTGGTACAGAACTGAATAACCAGAGATTCATGGAAAAGGAGATGGGATGAGAGCCGAACACAATCTCCACTTGATTCTTTCCTAGAGCAATTCTTCCCTTGTGGTTCATGAAACTGAGAATTGCCAACACCGTCCGTCACTTCTCCCTCCCCACTCCACACCCCCAGTTCTGTGCACTTCTGGTTCTTTGGGGCTGAGAGTCTAAATTTAGTACCACTGAACAAACGCTTGATTTGCTTGAGTTGACAGTGCTGGAGGTCATCACCCCACAACTGTTTTGGCAGAATTTGGGAGACTGCCATCTGACCAGCCAGCTTGCACACCCAACTCCACTGCCAATTTCTCATCCCATCTATCTTCCTAGGGAACATATGGCTCAATAGTGGGATGCTGTAACAGATGTGCCTTTACGATCTGCACAATTTCTACCATGCGTTCAAGACACAAGTAGCTAGTATATAAATGAAGATGGCCAGTCCTTGATAAGGTCATTATTCTGGCCATTTTCATTATACATGACACCAAACCGGGGGACCTCAAGAACCTCAAGCCATATATCTGATGAAGGCCACATTTTTATGTGTTGAAGAATACAGATTGGCTGCAAAGTCCATCAGATTTATAGCTGTTTTTATGGGTCTTCTGCTATGTTAGCATGATGGGTAATTTGGCAGTTCCTTTCATTAATATCCCATGATGGAATATTTATGATGCCACCACTGACTCATGGAGACATATTTTACATCTCTGCATAGAAATTTAAAATGTAAGATAAACATGAGTTTATTGCAGGGGAATAATAATAATAATAATAATAATAATAATAATAATAATAATAATAATAATAATTCTTCCATGTAATTATAACAGCACAAGTACAGAATATGTTAGAAAGAACTGCAGGAGTGTTCAAAACAAAGGAAAGAAGCAAGTCAACAATTGCAGGTTACAGAATGATCCCAAGTGGGAAAAGAGGAATTTATCCAAGGCTGTGTATGTTTCCTTTCATAAGCATTTTTGCATATCATGCAATTTTAAGCATGCTTTGGCCAGATACAATAACATGTTTTGTACTTTTTCATTGATATGCTAGTTTTTCAACTCACTTCTCTCTCTCTCTCTCTTTCTCTCTCACACACACATGCACACACACATAAATCCCCTGTGTCTTCCTCAGCCTTGGGTCCTCTACCAGAGGCCTGGGAGTTTGAGGGTTATGCGCAGTATCTTAGCTGTCTTCTGGACAGAGAGCTCTGATGTTGTCCCTGGGATCTCTTGGAGCCCCGCTCCCAGCTCAGGAGTCACAGCCCTGAGTGCTCCTACCACCACTTTAGCCATTAATTTCCACATCCTCTCTAGTTCCTCCTTCAGGCTTCTCATACTCCTGCTTCCTGATGTTGTTGTCACTTGGCACCACTACACCTATCATTACCGCTGTCTTGTAGTCCTTGTCTACTACCATGATGTTGGTTGATTGGCCAGTACCTGCCTGTCCATCTGGATCTGAAAGTCCAACAAGATCTTAGCCCTGTTATTCTCCACCACCTTCTGTGGAATCTCCCATCTGGACTTGGGAGTGTCTAGCCCATACACCATGCAGATGTTCCTGTACACAATGCCAACTACGTGGTTGTGCTGTTCGGTGTATGCTGTTCCTGCCTGCATCTTACACCCTGCCACTATGGGTTGGACTGTCTCTGAGGCCTCTTTGCACAATCTGCACCTTGGGTCCTGTCTAGTGTGGTAGACCCCTGCTTCTGGGTCTGGTGCTTAGTGCCTGTTCTTGTGCTGCTATGATCAGTGCCTCAGTGTTGTCTTTTAGTCCAGCCCTTTCTAGCCACTGGCAGGATTTCCCAGTGTCAGCCACCTCAGCAATCTGTTGATGGTACGTCCCATGCAGGGGCTTGTCTTGCCATGGCACTTCCTCCGCTTGAATTTCTTCCCATTCTCTCGGCAGTTCATCTTTGGGTGCCATCCTACTGATGTACTTCTGGATGATCTGGGTTTCATCTAGGACAGTAGCTTTGACATTCACCAGACCCCACCCTCCCTCTTTCCAGCTGATGTATAGTCTCTGGGTGTTGGACTTGGGATGGAAATCTCCGTACATTGTGAGGAGCTTCCAGGTCTTCACATTGTCAGCCTCCATGTTATCTTTTGGCCAGCTCACTATAGTGGCAGGTATCTGATGCCTAGCAGGGCATAAGTGTTGATGGTGTGGATCTTGTTCTTCCCATTGAGCTGCCTTTTCAGGACCTGTCTAATCCTTTGGTGATACTTGGATGTTGCTGTCTTCCATGCCTCCTCATTGTGGTTCCCATGTGACTGTGGGATACCATGGTACTTGTAGCTGGTCTGTATGCCTGCTATGTGGCCCACTGGTGGTTCCACCCCATCAGCCTTAACTACCTTCCCTCTCTTTACTACCATCTGGCCACACTTCTCCAGTCCTAATGACATCCCAATGTCCTCACTGTAGATCCGTGTCAGGTGGATCCGAGAGTCAATGTCTCATTCATTCTTAGCATACAGCTTGATGTCATCCATGTAGAGGAGGTGGCTGATGGCAGTTCCACTCTTTAACTTCTATCCATATCCAGTCCTTGTGATTATCTGGCTGAGGGGGTTCAAGTTTGTGCAGAACAGCAGCGGGGACAGTGAACCACCTTGGTATATGCTGCACTTGATGGCCACTTGTGTGAGCTGCCTTGAGTTGACTTCCAATGTTGTCTTCCACTGAGTTTTTGAGGAAGGTCCTTAGTGTCCTGTTGACTTTGTATAGTGCCAGGCATTCACAGATCCATGTGTGTGGCATTGAGTCATAGGCTTTCCTGTCGTCAATCCAAGCTGTGCTCAGATTGGTCTGTTTAGACTTTGAGTCTCAGGGACTGCTCTATCTATCAGCAATGGGTATTTTGAACCTCTGCTGTTGTTCCCAATGCCCTTCTGAGCTGTGCTCATGTACTGGCCCATATGATCCTATAGCTTGGCAGCTATGATGCTTGATAGGACTTTCCATGTTGTAGGGATGCAGATTATTGGCCGGTAGTTAGATGGTGTTGTTCCCTTGTGGGGGATCTTTCATGATCAGCACTGTCCTTTCATGTGCTAGCCAGTTTGGGTGGAAGCCTACTGCTAGCAGCTGGTTCATCTGTACTGCTGGGTATTCATGCACTGCTGTTAGTTGCTTTAGCCAGTAGATGTGGAACATGTCTGGGCCAGGTGCTGTCCAGCTCTTCATGTTCTTGACCCACTGTTGGATGTCTGCTGCTGTGATGGTAACTGGTTTCTGTTCTGGGAGATTACTGTGATCTGCTCTCAGGTCCTGCAGTCACTTCACACTGGTGTTATATATCTTCCCTTTCTGTCATATGTTCTTCCAGTACTGTTCAGTTTCTGCTGTTGGTGGCTCTACTGTTATTGTGTTGTTGCACTGCAGTTGGGAGTACACTTTGGATGGTTCTTTGGAGAACAGGGCATTTATCTTCTTGCTTCTCTAGTATATCTCCTTAGCCTGGCAGCCAGTGCTGTGAGCCTTTGTTTAGCAGTCTCTAGGGCTTCAGATGGAGTCAGACCCTTGTATTTTTTCAGTAGCCAAGTCTTATCCTTAATCTCCACACCCTTCTGTAGTTCCACCAGCTGAGTTGCCTTGATCTTAGCCTCCAACCTCTTTTTCCAGTTATGTACTGCTGTTCTTGATTGTGTAGCCAAGCATCTCCAGGATTACAGCAGCTATAGCATATACCAATTCATTGGTTTGAGTTATGGTGGTAGTAGGGATTGTGATGAGGGCTCTATTGGCATCTTCTAGCATACTATCTGATGGCACTTCTCCACTGAACCTTGGTAATCAGTCTTGAGGGTTAGCTAGTTTATCCATGCTCTTATGCCTCATATCAGCTGCTGTGCTCTGTAATGGAGACGGTGGTGGTGATGTTCCAGCTCTCATTAGGTCTACTGTTGTAGTAGCATTCCATCAATTCCAGGTTCTCTTGTCTCGTCCATGAATGGTTTGTTCCAGTAGCCCACTTATCGTCAGATTGTCCTGGTTCCCCAACATCTGATCCTGACCTTGTTAGTCTGGGCGATGTCCGAGCTGGCGTGACTCTCTTAGTTTGTGTCACTCTCATAGTTGAGGTAGGCAGGTGAAGAGTTAGGGGGTCTTTGCCCAAGAACCCCTACTGGTAAGGTAGGTATCAGCCAGGATTCAAATCCTGGTCTCCTGCATCAAAGGGCAATGTTCTAACCACTACACTATCCAACTGCTTATATTTATGATCTTTGTTGCAGGGGAAAAAGCAAGGAAGAAGAAATGGTAAATTGGCTGTGCTTTCTGGGCCATGTAGCTTTTATAGCCATGCTGAAAAGAAGATGAATGCAACAGTTGCAGCAAGTGGGAAAATGCATTTTAGGCTGGCCCTACCCAAATCCCACAACCAATGAGACAGTAATCATTTTGGATGTCAGGGTGAATGGATTTATGCAACTAATTAGAGAAATAACATTCCTACAGCAAGTGTGGTTCCACAAAGATCTGTCTTTTGATTTGAAGGCATTTCTACCTGGCACTCAACCTCCAGGGAAGTACCCAGTGGTCCAAGAGCCTTTGCATGTGATTAGCTCTATTATAACAAAGGAAAGAAATGGATGGTCTGTGTCTTGAGCTCCAGGGCTACATCTTTCAGTCACTGGACCAAGTGCCCTTTCCTTCAAGCATTCCTTCACCTTATCTTGGAACCTCTGAGGAATACCTGCAACTTACAAGGCTGGGTTCATTGACAAGGCAGTGATGGACTTCTTGGTCTTTAAGATAAAACAATGTCAAGAGCAGCCATGATTAGAATCAGGACATCTCATGATTTATGGTCTGTGGACCTTCAGGTTCAGCAAATCTAGGATGGAGGCTAAAACAGTTGTGTGGTTCACAAGCATGTAGACAGTGCCATCCATCTTCACATCATAACTCTTTCTCCAGGCCTGTCCTGTCCTGCTAAGAAACATTTCCAAGCAATTCTGGCCTTTGTTTGGCTGTTTGGAAAACTTCTGAGTACATGCATTCATCATCATCACCACCACCACCACCACCACTTTATTTCCATTTTTCTCTCTAGCTTAACCTAGATCCTCCAGAATTTAGGACTATAAAACCTACCTGTCCAGATCATCTAGATAGGCCTATATTGGGGGAGATTGTGCTAATCTGGTTACTCCATTTCTTTCCATGTAATACTAACTGAACCGTTGTGGGATACCAGGAGCCCCTTCCCAACTCACCAACATGTTCAAAACTTCCCCAGCTGGAACCCAACACAGAAAGAGCAGTTCTTCCGTGGGGCTTCAGTTGCCAAAAGCCAGTGATTTTGCTCTCAATTTCAGAAATACAAACAGCGTTGCGGATACTGAGGATTGTCGCCCATGGATGGGGGAATTTCAGAAGGCGGAGTTCTGCCCTCAGTATCTCTGCATGGTAATCTGGAGCTGCCAAAGTCTTGTCTAACTAACAGCCACACATATCCGAATTCTGCCCGTCCTTTAGGCAACTGGAGAACTGCCACCAGACAGAGAGAGGGCTCCGGTTCTCATTCCCATTCTGAGGACAGAGAGCGGCTTCAGGTCAGTAGCTTTCCACATTCAAACGATCTAGGATTTAGATTTCATTTTTATTTAATATATTTAGTGAAAGTCTGATAAAATTACTTCTCTAGCTGCTGTAAAGAATTGGATCTAAGGGCATCCCCACAGGGGTCTTTATATGTTCCAAAATCAGTTCCGCCTCTATTTTATTTCCAGCCCATTTGCAGTGGATTAGAATATATATAATAGTGTATATTCTATATATATAGAATTGCAACAAAATGGTCACAGCAATAAGATTAACATTATTGTTGTTGTTGTTCTGCTGCTGTTGGAAATAATGAGATTAGTGAGTGCACAGTGAAGGATCACATCTTCGCATGCTCAGGATACTGAAAGTGCAGCTCTTTGATCTGGGAAGAAAACTGAATATATTTAAATTGTCTCAATTATTTATACAGTAATTTTGTTTTAAGGAAGATGGATTGCAGTAGGGGGGAAAAGGGATAAAGTTTCCAGGACTGTTGAGAAATATGCGATAGCGTGTTGCTGCCTGGTTTCTAGAATACACATGAGAAATGTGGTGCATACCTGGCTTTCCCCCAAGAAATCGGAGGAGTTTCCATGGCAACCTGATCTGGGTAGACATAAGTCCAAGGCAAGACTGCAGGTATCTTGACTCAATGAGGTTCATCATTCTCTGTGGGCCTCCAGCAGTTCCTCCCTTCCTTCGAACTGCCTGAATTTCTCTGGGTGTGCAGACCTAAAGCTGCCAGACTTCATTCTGTTAACTCTGAGAGCGATTTTGTTTTGGCTGTGCAGTGAGAGGCCACAAAAGCAGCAGAAAGCTTTGGCCACAAGCCTTTACACCCTCCGCCAGGAGGAGGTCCTGCTGAAGACAGTTGGACTTATCTCAAAGAAAACTTGCAAGGGGATGCCCTCCGGAGAGGGTCACATTCTTCAATTTGTCACGCTGCTACATGAGCACCAATGAGCTCCACACCCTCAGGGCTGCTGCAATCCTGTATGCCAGAGGTGGACCACAGGGAGCCCTCCAGATGTTGGCAGGGTCTATGACTTCCATCAACGTGGGACAACAGAAGTTGCATTTGACAACATCTGGAAGGCTCTCTGTCTCCTGCACATTTCCTTAGGGCCAAGTGACAATGAAAATAATCATTCTTTCCAGATCAACATGCAAAGAAAACAGTATGATGAATGATTGTGCCAATGATTAATCTCTTCTCCCTGAAGAGCATCTTTTCTAATACTGTCTGGAACTGGTTGCTATTCTATCTTGTGGCACTGAGTTTGGCAAGTGAATATTCACAGTACAAATGTGCTTCCTTATCTCTGTCCTACTGGGCCATCAATTTCCAAGTTCTAGTATTAGGGACAGACTGATTAAAATCAGCGGGATTTGGGCTCATAATTAATTTAAATTCCACTGATTTCAAGAGGCCCACTCTATATAAAATGGAGTCCAGTTCTATCCAATGAGAAAAAGAGAGCATCTTAGTCGAGGGTCTTCATCCTTTTTATAGTTGAAAAATCAAAAAATATATCCATACTTAGTTATCTTTGGCGACATAGAAAGGATGTGAACGTAGGTATTTTTATAGATACATTATATGACATGGATATGTAAACCAGTACTTTAAAATATATATTGTTGACTATTAACATGCTACTATTAAAATCTACCAATTTATGGTTCTTCTCCTGCTTTGGCCAACAGACGTTTATTATACTATTCATTTGGGGTAACAAGAGGCCCTGTTGCTTATTCTATAACTGAGTGGAATAATGGGCATGGCTACCCCTTGGCTGTAGGCATTTCACGTGCCTTACAGGTCCATACATTGTATTCTGCCCCATAATTACTGGAAAGTTGTCTGCTCCTGCTAATGGTTTGAAAGAAACTGATGCCCAATGTTGTTTCTCAGGGTGTGAGTCACTCTTTGAGTCAAACACTGACTCAAACCACTTCTGATGAGAAGCCTTCCTGCCAAGTAACATGGAGCAGTGATTGTCAGTGACCAAGATCAGAGGTTCTTGAATTAGAAGTACATTCTGTGGGGGAGCCTGTCCATCAAGCTGGGGCTCTACTTCTGTGGATTTTCTTACAGAAGAAGTCGTGCGGAGTTGGGGAGGCAGCCTTATATTCTGAGGGAGGGCTTTGCTGAAAAACTAAGAAGACAAGAGTCTGTTTTACCTCTGAACTAATCACATTAACTCATTGTGAGAGCTTGAAAATGCAGCTTAATTGTCAGGGCTGTTCCTTAAGTGTGTCTTATTGCGAAGAAAGCACCTCTAAGAATTAACAAGGTAACAACCCCAGTCTTTAACCCTTGTAGCCGTCATTTACTTTGGATTAGGGATATGGCTCCTAGTCCGAAAGCTATTGGTTACAATCAAAATCAGAACACCAGTTTGGTGCAAAAGGCAGAGGACCTGCCACAACAGTTTCCCCCCTGGTGACCCACCACTTTCCTTTTGCATCACTCAGCCCTTGTTCTGGGGACAAGAAGCCCGAACTCAGTAGCACAAGAGCAGCACCCCATAGGGTGGGGTGACTCTAGAAGACACTGCCTGTCCCTTGCAGGGGAGAGACCTGCCCAGGTGTTCAGCTTGCAAGCTGATTGGATGCCTTTCGGTGAGTTCCTAATTTTCAGTCTGACTTTCCCACAGGGTTGTTGTGAAGATGGGACAAAGAAGGCAGCGGCCTTGAGTTTCTCTGGAGAAAGGAAGAATATACATTTGAAAAATGAAACAAGATCTTTGTTCTAGCTCTGTAAAACTAGGTATTAGACAAGATGCAGAGGAATAGTGGCCTCCATGGCCCACTCTTTCTTTCCTTTGATCCAGCTGCAGACCACTGAAACAGGCAGCCCACAGTCCACTGTCCTACAGAGACAAAGCCATTGTCCGGGCTGTGCCTTGATTGCACTAGTCAGAAGATGCCACTTCCAAGACGGTGGACTGTAATGTCCTGCACGCCAGCATAACAGCATAAGGCTGGGTACAAAATGAGATCTCATACCGAGGACTCCCTAAAGGTGGGAGCCTGACACCCAGCCCTCAATACCGTACTAAAAATCCACTCTGGATCGCTCATTTCCTTCGCTTTTCCCCTGGGATCAGGGAGGTGCCACAAACTCAAACGAAATAGACCTGCTGAATCCCCTGGGCCTAATTTGAATGCCAAACTGAATGGAGAGATAAGAGCTGGGGGGAAAAATCAGATTCCAGGTAGAAAACATTCTGCAGGAGAGAATTTTAGCTGACCTACAGAAAGAGGAAGGAATTGTCCAAAATGCAATGAACTGAAAAGTAAGTTGAGCCAAAAATTCAATTGAGTCATCAAAAAGGCCGCAGACCGAAAGACAGAAGGCTAGTAAGATGAGCCTTGTAACACTGTGGTGACAAAAAATAATACCATTAAAACACAGAATTTGGTCCTGGCAAATGGAACAAAAGAAATTTGCATTAGTGGCAGCTCTTTTCTCATAATGAAGTGCTAAAGCAGGCAAATGTGTTTTAAGATAACACAAACCCTCTCAATAAACCAGCTTCAGATAAGAAATGTTAATTACTATATTGCCTCCTGAATTAAGGGGCTATGGCAAATGTACAAGTACATTTAACTGCTTATCCATTTATTGCTGTATTTCTGAAAGAAAAATGATTAAAAAAATTGGGGGGGGGTTTAATTTTCAATTTATAGACTGCAACAATATCAAAATCAGAACTGGGCAGAGCTTTTGAAGAAATCTTTCCAGGCCCACTAGTGCCAGTAACACCCCTTTCTTCATAGGGTTAAATACTAATGTTTGGCCCGAAAATTTGCACGGTGGCCTCAGACATTCTCCCTGCCTCTTGCTACATATATGTGCACGGACACACTGCTGGGGGTCCCAGCAGAAGTGCTGCCCGTGTATGGGGGGGGGGGGAGACAGAAAGACAGACAGACAGACAGACAACCAGCTTTCGAAGCAGCCATGTGAACTCTACAAATGGAATGAATAGAGAAACCAAGTATATCACATCCAACCTGAATGGAAGTAGACCATTGCGCCCAACTCCATCTTGGTTGTGTTTGAGTTCAGAAGAGAAAATTTCCCCCAGATGCAGCAACCAGTAGCAGGGAAATTGAAAGACGCAGTCAGGTGGATTTGTTTATTTATTTATGTATTGGTCCAATTTATATGGCCACCCATCTCTCACGAGGTGACTCTGGACAGGTTAAGTCTCTTCATGAAGTCTGGAGAGGAATAGAATAGAATAGAATAGAATAGAATAGAATAGAATAGAATAGAATAGAATAGAATAGAATAGAATAGAATAGAATAGAATAGAATAGAATAGAATAGGAACTGGCCCAGAGCCTATTCCTTAGAGCAAGTCCAAGGTGATGTCAGGGCGGCTACGAAGCAGGGCCTGAGAGGCTATAAGAGAAAATATGGATTCCTTCAAAAAACCAAATTGCTGCAATGAGGAAAAAAAGGGAACATCAACTTTAGCAAAAGGAATGTGACCGATTAATGCAAATTCAGAAACAGATTTTGAGGAGGAGTACATAGCAAAAGTATAGATAAAAATATTGATATTATTTCTTTGTTTGTTTATTACAAGTGCTTTTATGCCACTTCAGTCATTGGACTCTCAGGAAACCAAAGGATCGATCTGTTGGACAAGAGAGACATGAAACGTTTGCTGAAGGAGAACAGGGAAATTGCAGGAAAACTGAATGAATCTTTCACTTCTCTCTTCATGCTTGAACTGGCTTTTTCAGGAGGCAGCTACATAAGCTGAGACAGATACAGGTACCAAGAGATTAAGTTATAGGTCTAATGCACAAATTAAAAATAAACCAATGCCCAAGTCCAGATAATATCCATCCAATGGCTGAAAAACTTTGTAACAGAATGCCAAGCTTGTTCAACTAAGGGCCTATCCATGCATCCTTTTACTAGTTTAGATTAAGATGTGATACCCATTGCTGCTTTATTTATTTATTACGAATGTTTTTATGCTGCTTCAATTATTTCAACCCCAAACAGCAGTATACAAAAACACAATAATACAGTAATCAAAGATAAATTATTCAGTACATCATCCCATAAAAATACAATCAACAGCCATAATACTGTAAACACACTATTGTGAAAATCAGGAGTAAATCAAAGCAATTCCCAAGTTGCTTTGAGAAGCTGTAGATTCACCTTCAATATTTAAAGTTAGCTTCTCTATCTATTAAGGACAGGTGATATCATTTTTCTAAGAAGTGGTCACAAGTTGGATCCCAGGATTTTGACAGGTTTCTCCAAAGGTTCCTTTGTGAAACAGTGTTTGTAGTAAAATAGCTTTTATGTCAAAGCGTATTGACTCTACCATAAACCAACCGAAACCGCTTTAACAGAGTCAGGTCATTGCTTTGATTTCTGCAGAAAACATGAGAAATCCTAATGACACGAAACGCTATTGCTTCTTGACTTCTGTGTTTCTGATTCACATGCTGCTTAGAGTTGGGCCCTTTAGGTTAGTGAGCAAGACAGATCTGGCAGCCCCAGATCTGCTTGTTCCAGTGTTGCTGCAGATATAAAATTGGTTATCATTCAAACCATGAGGCTTGAGACTTGTACTTACATACTAAGATCTTTCTATTATATTGTGGGGTGTAGTTGCACATTTAATTTGTTTGGCTTCTATACAATTATAAGTCTGGGACGTGGAAAAGGAATCTTTACTAAATAGTTCAAAGGACATTTCCCACACGATCTTCTCCAACGTTCTTTAGGGGAAACCAGGATTGGTAAACTAGTATAAAGCTCTTATTCCCATTGATTCTACCGTATGAGCTGGCCAACTCACTGGAAGCCAGTAGGACTGCATTACAGTCCCCTTTGAGATGCAGTCAGTATTACATCCAACTTAAATGCTTTAGCTACTCCCTTTATTTAATTGCTGGGGCAAGAAAAGGGATGCTTTAGATTTCGGTGGGGGGGAGGGTTGTACTAGAAATATCAGTTGAGGTCCTTCTTCTCTGCAGTTCACTTTATCAAATTTGATGCGTATGTATGGCTCTGTTAAATAAACTGTGATATCTGTGGTATTTGGTCGTAAACATTACTGTATGGTTAAAATCTCATGGCCTGACCAAGACCTCTGTGCATATAAACAAGATGTCCACAAGCGGCCACTTGCACAAGAATGTGGCCTTCAGACTGTGACGGAGTAGACAGAGCGGCTTCATTTGGATCAGGACTTGGCCGTCTCTCCAAATGCTCGTCTATGTTACAGCCGTGGCTTCTAGCCCAGCAAGTCTCCTCTCTCCTTAAGACAAGGATATTCATGCTTAACATCCTGTGATAGTTTACTATGTACTCTTTCACCACGGGGACTTCTCATTAGTGTATTTTCCAGATGATCCAATGTCTGCAATCACCTTCTTTGCATCAAATCTAAGCATTTTGCAGGTCTACATGTAGAATAGATCCTGTGTTTCCTCTCTGGGAAAAGTACTTTCTGAATAGTGAGTAGTGACTATTCTGAGTATTCCGAATAGTGAATAGTGATGCGTATGTGTAGGAAGAGGCTGCAAGTGCAAACTCTGGAACTGTGAATTCAACAATCTTCTTCACTGTCAATGCTCCTGTGATGAGAAGGCCCTACAGAATGGGCTGTAGAGATCTGTGCACTGACATATAAATACTTCAGACATACACAGTTACCTAGAGCAGTTCAGGAGTGACTTACGCAGCCTGAGAAGGCTTGCAGACTAGAATTTCCATCCCTTTGGAAAATAGGTAGAATTGTTGATGAACCCAAGAGATGCTCAAAGCATCGCTATATCCAAGGCAGGATTCAGTTCCCCTGTAGGGTTCCCCAAACAGGATTGGTTTTGCCGATATGATTTCTGCTGAGGTTTGAGGCAAAGATGTTCTGCAGAAAATGGGAAGCGTTATGTCATCTCACGGAGTAGCTAGGGAAGACAACAAATGGCTAGAAAAGAGATAAGAATTCTCTCTTCCTCCAACCAGCTTTTCCTCAACTTTGCATCTTGTAAATGTATTCAACTTCAGCTCCCATTTGGGTGGTAGATGATGACGGTTAGCCTTTATCAGTTGTGCAGAGGGGTTGAAGAGGTTTGCAGGGCAGGGTCTCCTCTCACTTGTAGCTGACCACTGGAAGTGAGGCTGTCTCTATAACCCCAGGCATAAAAGCAAGAGGAGAACAACTGACCACTTCATCACACCAGAAAAGAAGCCAAAATGACCACATGAATTACTCTCCCATCACTGCTATTAATTTTAAAAAGTGCCCGTGTTTATATGATACCAAAGGGTGGGGTGGGAAGCTGGACGGCATTCCTTTCTTATAATAAAATGAATTTTGAAAACAGATTCATGGTACTAAAAATAATCCATGGAAGAACCGTCATTTATCTATTTTCTTCTGCCCTTATTAACCTTTCAGAAATTCAATCATCAGGGATAGACTTCCCATATATGTTCAAGCTTTGCAGTTTATAGTCCCCCAGATATCTTAGGCGATGAAATGTGGTCTTGAGGAAGATAAGATCTGTCCTTCACATTCTAAGGAGACCAGAAGGTTGGGAAGGGGTCTTTTTTTTTTCTTTACTAATTTTTTATTCAGTTTCCTGGCTGTCCCAACTTGATTAACAAAACACAACAGTATTTTGTCGATGGTGATGTCTCATTAATAGAAATTCCAACACACTATAACATGGTGGCTTCTGGATCACAGCCCTTGACCCAGGATTTATAATCGAGTGGAGAATGACCCTCGCGACATTCCCTGGGAAACAGTGTATTTTCTTGGATAGTTTTGTTCCAATGGTTATAAACTAATGGTTTCAACTGTTTCTAGAAGTCATTAGAAAGGATTTACCACTGATTTGGCTCTTTTTCATTCTTCCCACAAGAAGGGCCATACTCTGCTTGACTGATTGCGCATTTAACATTATTGGAGGCAACGCTTTCTCAAAGATGTCAGGCAACTAATTTCTCCAATTATTTCTGTATCAGTGTCATTCTTCTCGTGTATAACTGTCGTTAACTACAATATGCCTTCTAATGTTGCTTATTATCAACTCCAAGCACAGTTAACTCATTTGTTTCTCCTGGTTTAATCAAAATCGTCTTGGGTTTTTCCTCTGACTGACATTTCCCCGGCACTCACATACATTATTCTGGATTCGTTTCTGCTTTGTTAGCCAATCTCTCCGTTGGATTGTTGTGCTTTCTAAATAATGGGTAATGATTTGTGAATGGGATTTAAATTAGATTATTCAAATTGGATGTTTCTGTTTCCTCTCACCACACCATCTAGCCTCTCCCTACTTAAATACAGGGTGTCCAGGTTTTCATCCTTTATAATCTGAGCTGCGACATCAAATGACTTAAGTATTAGCAGAAAATACAGAGAAAGCAGTCAACTAGTTTTGGGGGACATGCAGCCACCTTCATCTGTAACTTGACGAAGCTCAATGGTAATTCCCTCCCACTTGAAAGGCAGTACAAAATAATTCACTAGCCATTCAATACGCACTTCCTTCTGTGAATAAAGCTGAACTTTACTTTTGGGAAGGGGGAGATATTGGCTCCTAATGCAAAGGGCATTTAAGGGTACTAGCAGTTCTCAGCCCAAAACAGAAGATTTGCATATTGGGAATCTTAGTTATACTTCACTGAGGGGTAGGACGGCTGCAACAATTCCAGCCAGCCGATCAGAAGTAGGTTTTCTCTCTCTTTCCCTCTTTCTCTCGGTGGTCCCACAGACACTCTCTACGCTTCTGATACCAAATGAGATGGGTGGCCATAGAAATTGAAATGAGAGAGAGAGAGAGAGAGAGAATCAATCCTTGGAAAAGTCAACTGGGACTTTTATTATGGGCTCCAAAGAACTGTTGTCACATAACATTAGACAACACCTGATGCTAGTCATTAGTTTTATTTTTTGTGATTTTAGGTGTTGTTATTTATGATTACTATTGTTATGTGATTTGACTAATGTAGCATTAAGAATTTAATTTTAACTCCTGAGCTATTTCTGTGTTGGGGTTTATATTTTACATTATATAAAATTATGTTAATTGATTTGTATGCTTCTCAGAAAACTGTGGATAGCAGGCAGTTGAACAGTATAATGCATAAACATTATCTAAAGTGAGTATCATAGATCTATATAATATGATAAACATAAATAACAGGAGTGCTACTTTATAACATTTGAACTTGTGTAACAATTGTAAGTCCTATTAAACTATCTAGATTTCACACTGCTGAAGTTCTCCCATGAACAGATAATTAATATTTTAACCATGAATAAAAGGTGAAAAACCATATCTGACAAGTACAGAAGGAGATCGTGTCTCTCTCTTTCTCTCTCTTTCTCTCCTGATTCAAACTGCATTCTAGAAAAAAAAAAGCAATTTATTTTGAATGGATGTGGAACAGATATGTTCTTCTCTGTGGTCCTGGATATTTTTCCTTTAGCAAATCTTCTTTGGAGTCCTTGGGGTTCTCTGAGCTTGGTTCTTTTCTTGCAAACGTTTCATTACCCGGCTAGGTAACATCTTCAGGGCTAAAATGGGATGGGGTTTGCTCTCTGTTTATGTGCTGTGGCCTGCCCTGCCCGTGCTGGTGGGGGTGGGGGCTTTGTTTGGCTCCTCTGGTAGTTCCTTGATTAGGGCTTTGATTGTGTGCCTGGTAGTGACCTTTGCCTATCTGGGTGATGATTGCTGGTGAGGAGATGTTCTGGTCTTTTGTCTCTTTTGAATAGTATGTAGATGCTGTTAATCTCTATGTGTCTGATAATTGCTGCCTTGTCTGAATACCAGGCTTCCAGGAATTCCTTCACGTTTTGGGATTTAGCTTGGTCTAAAATGCTGACAGTTTCCCAGTTAAAACTATGGTTGAGTCTGTCCACGTGTTGTGAGATTAAGGAATTTTCATCACGTCTTCTGACTGCTAGTTAGTGCTCATGGATGCGCTCTGCCAGTCTTCTGCCTGTCTGTCCTACATAGTGTTTGTTACAGTCCTTACACTGTATGTTATAGATGACTCCTGTTTTTTCTTCTTGTGCTACTGGGTCCTTTGGTTTACTTAAGGTATTTTGGAGTGATTTTGTTGATTTGTGTGCTACAGAGATGCCATGTGGTTGTAATAGTCTGTTGGTGGTTTCTGAGGCATTTCTAATGTATGGCAGTGTGATCTTTTTCATAGCTTGTGTTGGTTGTGTTGTAGTAGGTTGAGTGGTCAGGCACTTTTTGATAAAGTTGTGTGGATATCCATTTTGTTGGAAGATGTTGTATAGGTGGTCTTTTTCCTTTATCTGCTGTTTTGGGTTGCTACAATGCATTTGTGCTCACTTGAATAATGTTCTTACAAAGCTCCTCTTGTGGGAGGTTGGGTTGTTACTTTGGTAATGGTGTACTTGATTGGTGTGGGTTGTCTTCCGATAAACTTAGGTTTCTAATTTACTGTTATTTCCTCTGCTGATGAGGATATCTAAGAAAGGTAGCGTGTTGTTTTCTTCCTCTCTGGTGAATTTTATTCCTTTGAAGATGTTGTTGATGGTTTCATGTGTCTTCTCTAATTGTTTCTTTTTTATTATAACAAAGGTGTCATCTACATACCAGTTCCATACTTTAGGTTGTATGTGAGGAAATGCTATAGCTTCTAGGCATTGCATTACAATCTCTGTTATGAGTCCTGACAGTGGTGATCCCATGGATGTGCCTCTGATTTGTTGGTATATTTGTCCATCAAAGTGAAAATAGGTGGTGAGGCAGAGGCTGATGAGGTCCATGATTCTGGGTATTTCGATCTGGGTGTATTTGGTTAGGTCGGGTATGTTGTGTAGTTCTGCTGATATGGATTCTTTCGCTAGTTCTGGGTTTATGGACGTGAAGAGTGCTGTGACATCAAATGAGACCATAATTTCATCTTCATCTATGTGTACATCTTTGATTTTCTGGAGGCACTGTAGTGAGGAGTTGATAGAATATTTGTTGTTCTCTGTGAGGCGTCCAAGCTTTTTTGTCAGTTCTTTCGCTATGTTGTATGTTGGGGTCCCTAGTAAAGATACAATTGGTCAGAGCAGTATGTCAGGCTTGTGTATTTTTGGTCATCCATGGAAGCGTGGGAGGACGGGTCCACTGCTTTTCATCCGCCACTGCTCTTCCTTAGTGATCCGGCCTTTCTTAGTTAGGTTGTTGAGGGTTCTCTTGGTTAGGTTGTCTAGTTTCTGTACTGGGTTGGTGTTAACAGGGATGTAGGTTTCTTTGTCCTCTAATAACTTTTTGGCTTTTTGCAGGTATTGTGATTTATCCATAATTACTGTGGTGTGGCCTTTGTCTGCTGGGAGGATGATGATGGTTTGGTCCTTCCTTAGGCTATTGAGGGCTGCTCTGTCCTCTGCTTTGGGCTGGTGTTGATACCGTGTTCTTCTGATCTGGGGTATGATTGTCTGCCTTATGTTTCCTTGAGTTTCTGGGTTAAGTCCTGTCGTTTTGAATGCTGCTTCTAGGGCTGCGCAGAAATCTAGTTGATTGGCATTGTCCATGTTGTATTTGAGGCCTTTCTGGAGGATATTGTGTTCTGCAGTGGATAGTGGCCGGATAGACATGTTGATGATCCATTCTGGTTTGGGTACTTCTTTGTTTCCAGGGTTTAATTTGAGTAGTTTAGTTTGAAGTCTAGTTTTTCTTTTCTCTACTTGTCTTCTGGATGTGTTCTGGATGTATTCACCTCTATTGGCAAATCTTCTTATTTGTGTAGCTGCTTATTGAATTCCTGGGTAAAGAAATGTATAACTGTGGAAAATTGCTCTTCAAGCAAAGGTTTGATGTGACTGGCTAACCTTTGATTGAGTGGGATCAACAATCTCAGTTTGATCCATACAAGACAAGATGAAACACATCTGGAAGCAAAGTAGCTTTATGAAAAATAGATTTCACCCCAATTCCTGGATATCCCTGATTTCCAGGGTAAATTTCTAAATGGAGCCTGAGACACAACACTCCTACAGATGCTTGATGGAGATCCACACTGAAGACCAATGTATCTCACCCCCACCACTCTTGTTCAGTTGTGCAGGCAGCATAACTGGCTGACCCATTTAAGCAGGACCAACCAAGAAGACTTGGCTGATTATATCCAGGTTGAAGGAAAGCTAGCACATCCTCTTCATCCTCCCAGAAGTACAGTAGATTATAGGAAAAAACACACCTAAGTAAAAGAGGCTGTATGTTTGCTTTAGCAGGAAATCAGAGCATATTATGGTGTCGGCCTATGGCAATTTGCTGAGGTGGGTGACCAGAATGGAAGACTGGAATGGAATTTAGCAGAGCATTGCAAAGCACTTCATCCCTGGAAGCCAGTGGGGCATCAGAGACCTAGTTTGGACTGGCAAAAACTGTCCTGGAAAGTGATCCATGTTCATGTTCCTGATCATCCTTGAAGCAAATTGGGCGATGTTAGCTCAGGTGCTGCCTCTGATCTTAAGTTCTTCTGAATGTTGCCATGAAAATAAAGGACAATTGGATGTGTATCACCAGGCATGGAAGAAAGGAGTAACACGATGGTGCTAAATAAAAATGTTGGCATGTATTTCAGGTAAGTTATTTCTTTAGCTAAGAACAGGAAAATAAAAGGATGGAATCTCTTTGGAAAAAGGGGGGAGCAATTGGCTTTGCATTAAGCATTTGCTTGAATCTCTGGCAATAAATAATTTAATATAATAAAGCTATCATTAAGATGCTGTGGTCATAAATCAGTGTTTTACTGTGCAAGGCTAAGCGAACTTTTAAAATTTATTTACTGCTCAAGTGTTGTTTTAAATTAACCGAATAAGATTTAAACGCTTCCCTTGGGGAAACAAGAACAAGTACCTTGCTTGGCTTCCGGTGTTTCCATAAAAGTGTATTCCCAGCTGCTTTGCAATAACTATTATGTGTGAAATGTTGAGATTTCCTCTGAAAAATAAGGCAGCTATAACCAGCACTGCAGAAAGGGCAGAAATGGAGCTAGAAAGAATAAGCACCAAGAGTTGCTGCCATTCTTCCCAAATCACACTGAGAGGTTCGGGTTGATGGGTCATCAGAAGGATCCCTGATCGGGCCGGGAAGCCTCACTGACTCAGAGACCTGCAGGCTCCGGAGTTCATGCCAACACATCGCTCCCCCGATGCTCCCGAGATGAAAGACCCTGTGCTGTCAGAGCAGGGAGAGGCAGAGCCAAAGGTAGCATCTACGCTTCCAGATGGGACCATGCTCTTGAAGTCCTTTCTTTTGTGGTGTTAGATAGAAGAGGAGGAGAAAGGCTGGATGTTATCTTCCCTTGTCATCTGGAAGCCATTTGGGCTCTGGGGCCACAGACGTTGGCCTTGAAATCCAACCAGAGCTGCACCCCAGTGGGTCTCAGCCATTCTATAAATGGGTGGAAGGGACCCCTTCCCCACCTTCTTAAAATTCCAGTCAAGCCACTCTCATCCACAGACTGGAGTGAGCGTGTAAATGAAACTTGCGAGTTTAGCTGCAAGAAATTATCCAAAGACATGTATCAACAACTGGTTCACAATTGGGCCCCTATATTCTTTCATCAAGTATAACTATGAGTAATGATTCAATAGACCTTGGCAAGAACTGAAGTGTTATGAATCAGCGAAAATTAAAAATAAAAACACAGTCAGGAGCAGCACATTTCTTAATGCTATCCCACAATGACTCAAGTGGGAACACATTGGCATTCAGTGACTCACCAATACATCTCTAGCGTTGCTGCTTCCTTAGGAGACAGCCTTTCCAAGTAGTGATTCATCCAAAGGTGGGCTGCCAGCAAAATCTGATCTTCCAGAATTGCTTCCTCAACTTCTAAGACCTGACGTCCATAGATGGTGTGGCAAAATGTCAACATGTAATATCGTACACACAGAGAGGAATGTGTGTCTGTGTGTGTGCATGTGTTTTTGGCAAATGTGCCCTAACCAAGTTTCTTTTGTGGCTCTGAAACAGTTTTTGGTCATTGGTGCCTGTTAGTACCAGACTCTACATTCTGTATGTGCATCTTCAGTATTTTGCATCATCTGTTCAGTGTTTACTTTACAAATCGCTGTCCCCAGAGTTGCATCTATTATACAGCCCATTCATTTTTTTCTTTTTTCTTTGCACAAGAAGGAAGGACTACGCACCATAGCAGAAGATGGGCTGAAGGCTTGTCAGTCCAAAGAGTGCTCCAAAAGTTGCTCCAACCTTCTGCAGGCCTGGGGCCATTTCCCAAGTGACTTCCAAGTGCCCAGCCTGGGAGCTAGGATTTCCAGGGCAGAAGTGCTGAGAATGTCAATAAGCAAAGCCCTGAGAGGCACAAAGCAGGCCTTCCACTACACTTTCAGAAGGGTAAGGGAAGAAAAGATGCTGAGTTGAAACCTTGGTATACATCATTAGCGGTGCCCCTTCCTGTCAGAAATCAATCAATTCTTTGAAGTGGCTTCCGTCAGCATTCACTAGCGCTGTCCTCACTAGCCCTGCTGTGGCAGGTTTCTGGAAAGCTTCTGCCAAGTTATAGCTACTAAGAAAAGCCTGATGGCTTGATTTATGTTGTGCAGGGTTTGGGGAATGTAAACTGAAAACCGCAAATAAGTTCAGTAGGTAAATGTGTTGGCAGGTTAGGGTCAGATTGTGATGGAGAAAATCTATCTATGTGGTTGCTAAGAGTCAACAATGACTTGATGGCATATAATCAATCAATCAATCAATCAAAATGCATTGGAAGGTAAATAAGTAAAGGCTATTTTCCTATGCACCTGTCAAAGGATTTGCTTTGGGGTTAAACGGTCCCAATTTTGCACTGCAAACTTAATCATAAGCATTAAAGCAGGAATTATCGGCCTCTTGGATTTTTTAGCTTTTTTATTTTTTAATGCTTGGATTTCCCATCGGCCTCTTGGATTTTTTAGCTTTTTTATTTTTTAATGCTTGGTTTTTATAACTTTTAATTGTATTTATGTTTTTAGTGTGTTGTAAGCCGCCCAGAGTCCCCCATTGTGGGGAGATGGGCGGGGACAAGTTAAATAAATATAAATAAATAAATAAATTATAATGATGCACTTTATGAAAAGTTGGTTCCTTTGTTGCAGATATTGCAAAGGGCCATTTTAGCTGATTGACCATCCTGTCTTCCCCTGTGAAATGACCCTTCCTTTGATTTTTTTCTTTTGGAGCTCATCGACAACCCATCAAAATCGGTCAAAGAATTCCTGCCATGTACCGTGGCACACAATTGCTAACTAGGGTGCCCAAACCATCCTTGCAGAACTTGCTCAATGTACTATTGCTGTTTGTTTTGTCATGTTAACACCATCTCTTTTTACTTTATCAGGAGGATCATAAAGGTTAAATCTTCAGGTTGAGCTCAGCTTCTGAGGACTTTGGCAACTATACTGCATGGAAAAGTGTTGCTGTTACCTTCTGGGTTTTTTAAAACTCCTACAGTCTATCTTGGGGCCAAACACTAAATATTTCTAAACCACACGAGCCTGTTTTCCCCAAATCATGATGTGAATTGTTTTATTAATCAGAATGCTAGAACATGTTACTCTGTGACCCTTTAAAAGATCTCCTTTGCATCAACAGGCAAAAAACACTCCATCAATATAGTTAATACAATTTAAAAGGCAGCTGGTCTACCACCAAAAGCTTGAGGGGCAGGGAAGCGTGACTTGGAATTCACTCTTGGCAGGAGCAAAGACAAATTCCTACAAGCCCCAGATTAGCTTGCCTCTTTATAGCATAAACGTGAGATTAGTCTAAATTCAACATATTCTAGTTGCACCTGGAAACTAAAAGGCTTTGACAAGAATTGTGTCAAGAGAATGCCTTGCTATCTGCAAGGATGTGTGTTTAAAGAAAAGAAACTGAGAATCCACTACAAGTAAGGTTAAGCTTTATTTTACCAGTTATGAACTAACCCCAAATAGCCGAAGACATATGTTCTCCAGGTAAAACTGTTTTCACATAGAAAGCTGTAAGGATAGACCATCAAGTCAGTATCTTCTTACAATCTTCCCAACCTTCTTTTTCTAAATCCAAACCCTTTATTTCATTTCATTTCATTTCATTTCATTTCATTTCATTTCATTTCATTTCATTTCATTTCATTTCAGTGAATATACATCAAATAAAAATAAATTTATTAAAGTTGCTTTTCTTGTAATAACAGATGGCAGTTGGGTAATCAGAGAAGTATATCCTGAAGTCCAGGGCTGTGATA